>NC_056733.1:1910622555-1910693013 GCF_019279795.1 Protopterus annectens
ATTCTCTTTACACAATTGTCTAAATATGAATCATTTTAACTTAATAACCCTTCTTTACAGATTGTTAGATATCATTATCTTTATTCTGCTTCTTTACTTCCGAAAATGGATGAAGGAGAACCGCATGATTGTGTTTTTGTAGTTAACTATGTGCTTCCTCCTAGATCCAATCTAAAAGGTGTTCCATTACAAAATACCGATCTACTACATTTTGTTGATGAATCCTGTACCGAAACAGAAGAAGTTACATTAGCAGCAGCCTCTTCTGTGTGCACTCAAAATTTTACTGCTGAGACAGTTGAATGAAAATATGTCTGCTCAAATAGCTGAACTTGAAGCCATTATTAAAAAAAACTGTGACCGTTTTCACAGATTCACACTATGCGTATAGGGTAGTTCATGATTTTGAGATACTCTGGAGAGAAATAAGTTAGTTAACATCAGCAGGCAGTAATTAAAAATGCTGCTTCTGTTCACTAACTTCTGAATGCACTATTACTACCAAGGGAGCTAACGCTGGTAAAATGTGCTGCACATAAATGTCTGAAGATTCATATATTTGTGCTGCACATAAAAATTAGATGATTCATATATTTCAAAAGGAAACTGTTTTGCAGATATGGTGGCCAGACAAGCTGCATTGCCTTATCCTCTCTACCCTCCATTTTTTCAGCAATGTCATGAAGCTAAAACATCTATATCTTTGTAGGAATTGTTATCTTTACAATAGAAAGCAGATGACTGTAAAAAAGTGAAGTGAATCTGTGATACCTGCTGCCATTCTCCAGATCTACTTTGGCACCACTAGGACTGGTGGCTGGTAGCACCACAAAATTTGGGGAAACTGCATTAAAAACAAATTCTAAATTATTGGTTTACTTTTAACATTTCAGATGTCATTCAGCACATTGTAAATAAATACTTCATCTGTTTAAAATGCAACGTGTCTGAAAATGTTTCTACCCCATGCAGTCTTTGAAAAAGTCATGGGAATCATTTTGTCATGTGCAGTGGGACTTTATTGAGCTCCCACACTTGCAGACGTTTAATTATGTTTTGGTGATTGCTGATTTTTTTCCTGAAAGGTCAGAAGTTTACACTTCTGCTAAAAACAATGCAACTAGTGTAACTAAAAAATTTCTTTTAAAATTCATTCCATAATCTGGTGTACCTTGTTGTATACAATCTGACCAGGGCACCCCATTTCACAAGTTAAGTTATACAACAACACAGTAAGAGTTTGAATATAAATGCACAATATAATTACCCACACAGACCACAAGTGTCAGGGATTGTAGAGATAATGAATCAATACAGTGAAAGTCAAACGTGCAAAGTTATGAAAGGAAAAAAATGACCAGAGACTTGAGTAGTTTGTTTTGTATTTAAAAGAGAGTTAGTAACACTAGGAAATTTTCTCCTCATGAAATTCTCAGAGAGAGACCTGTGACATCCCCATGCTAGGCCAGTAATCAAGGAGCCTGAATCCTCACCACTGACACTGGAGAGGGATGCGCACTTGGAATACAAATGGAAACACTCAGTGCTTCCAGATACAGACCTCTCTACATCAAGGATAATTTCCCTTAAGAGCAAATAGGGTACACACTCATCCTGGGATCTGGCTGTCTCTATCCCCAGGTCCCCAATAAGGCTCCCCACTGGCACTGTAAAACCAGTGCTTTGTGTCCCTGTCCCAAGTAGCTGACACATGCACTCTGAGATTTAATTTTCAGACACACACACACACACACACACACACACACACACACACACACACACACACACACACACACACACACACACACACACACACCTGGGAAAGGTTGACACAGATTAACCGCTCTATCAACTTTGCCCAGACTATAAGGTAAATTCACTGCCACCAGTCAGTTACTATAAAGCTCTTAAAAGGGTATGCAATTATGCTGAGTGAAGATAATATTAATACACATAGTAATGACCAAACAGTAAGGCTTTCAGGAGTGGCCAGAGTTATTAACACATAAATATGTGCAAATACTCTCAAAGCTTAAATATTTTCTAAAAAGGCCCAGCCACAGTGAAAAGTTTAAATATATTTAATAATTAATAATAAAAGAACAAGAAAATACTAAATATATATTTACAGTAAACCACAGAGTTCAATTCAGAGGAAATATTGAAAATAAGACTGATAGACAGATGCATACAAATAAAAACAATTCCTGACTGAATGTAGAAGAAATTACTATACCCTAATAACTTACTAACTTGCTTGATAGAGCAAGGTACAATGAAATACATAAACAGTCTTTCTAGTCAGGTTCCCCAAAACAGAATACTTAATACTCAGAGATTGCTCCCTGTAAAATATCATTTCCAAGATGGCTTGCAGAATGACATTATCTGGTCACCTGACTCTAGGTTCTCACAGTATCCCCCTTTGAAGCTGAGACAGAAATTTAGCATAGATGGCTACAATACACATCTAAATGTTCATGGCAGTGCCTGGGGCTTTCCCTCTTTTTACTAAGTTAATGAACAAAGGCATCTACCATCTCCAGTCCTATTCAGCACTGTGGTGTGCCATTTTAATGGTTTACTAGCTCATTTAAATTTCTGTTATTTTTCTTAAAGTAAGCTAGCTGGTTAATCTCTGCTCTTCCAGTATCCTCTATTAAAATATATACATGTGATTCAGTTAAAATAATACATATACATTTCTTTTCATTCCAGCAGGGTGCACTGTTGATACATTTTAACAAGTGTAAACCTCACAAATACATTTTCAGCACAAGCATCTGTACAAATTAGTTTGCTATACAAATGACATATAATTACTTGCAAAATTCCAGCTAGCTGTGCTGGCACAAATCATACATCCACTGCCTTACTTCTCCTGGCATGGCTAGCAGTACCTCCTATTGTCACAAGACCCATGAGGATGCCTGACACATCCCTACCTAGAAATATGGAGTTATAAGATGTAGATGAATCTGTTTTTCTTTACTGCAAGTGTCTGCCATTTGACTTGTAGCACCACCATAGATGGCACTTGCAAGTGCAGAAACATCCCCCAAGTGAGCATCATGACTTGCAATTAGCTGACACTGTTTTCATCGGATCCTTCTTCAGGTGTCATGGCTTGTAATGGAGATGGAAAGGACCCTTCCTGGTTTTGCTTATTACAGCCATGACCATCTGATGTGAAAGACTGCCCACTTGGATTGATGTGTCATAAATCACCCCTAGTAATGAATACCAAAGAAATATCATTAACATCACTCATTTCGAAGCTGCAGAACCAATCACAAATCACACTAGATGAAAAACAGGGAAACTATTATATCTAGCAGAGAAACCTAAAGACTTTTCATCAATGCGTGTGTTTGCACATTTTTTGCATCATGCAGCACTGTGAGGCTACAGTTAAAGTATTCCAGGTGCCAGAACGTCTGCTCTTCAAATTTTCCCTTAGAACTAGCTGGTTTCTCAGTAGTAGCACAAAAATCTGAACCCCTGTGACTAGCACTTGCTCTAGAACCTGCTGGAAAGTACTAGGAAGCCTGAAACTGATACAAGCACTCAACTCTCCTTGTCAATAAGGATAAATTAATCGTAGGCACTAAACAGCCTATAATTGCAAAGTACCTTGCAAAGGTAAGGGAAAACAGCTCTTAAACATTACAAAAAAAGTGGATAAGCAGCTGCCAAAGAACCTGGTAAACACTCCGCATCCAACTAAAACAATATAAAGCAAGAAGTCATAAACGGTCAGAACAAAGTGAAACAGTATATATACGATTCAAAAAACTGAACTAACCAATCATACTCCTATACCAATTAAAGAACTTAAAGTGACATAGTGTATAACACATTGTACTATATATCTGATAAAGCTTTTTTTAAGTGAAAGTGCTTATTTATTTATGCCTGGACACCTGTGAATAAATTACGTTTTTATTGGAACTGTATCCTGCTTCACTTCGTTCTGACCGTTTATGACTTCTTGCTTTACAAAAAAAAGCACCTAAACAGGCATGTCCAAGGGTCAGCTTCCGGTAATTTCTCCTGTCCACATGGTGAATCTGGGCATACTGGGGCAATGCAACAACTCCCTCATGTACACAGACAATCCTCTCCTCCTACCACCCAACACTACAACCTGTGAGAGATGCACTTACATAGCCAAACTGGAAGTGAAGCTCTCTCCGGCCAAGATTTTGCTAGACAGCCAAGTGGAGAAGGTTAACACCTGCACTACACCTCTAGCAACTCATAGCCCTTTAAAACCCACACCATCAACATCCACACATAGCAACACTAAACCCACATATGCAGAGGCCCTTAACATTAACCTGCCCAAGCAACATGGACCTCCGAGGCTGAAACGCAAACAAACACCAGTCACAACCAAAGTGACACATAGCTCACAACACCAGTGTGCCACCCAACAACAGCCCTTAAGGCAAGACAATGTACCCAACACTTTAGTCATAGGTGATTCTATAGTCAGCCACACTGACATCCCACTCACCAGGCTGAACAAGGAGAAAATTACAATTAGCTGCCTGTCAAGTGCCAGGATCCACCACATAATGCATGCACTCAAGTCACTCCACAACAAGTACAAATACGACTCTGTCATTGTCCATGTTGGAGTGAATGACTTGAGACATACCTCCCTGGACTACATGAAAAGTGACATGGAAGAGCTCTTGGATCATGTGGCCCAGGCAGGTATGACCCTAGCCCTGAGTAGCATCCTGCCTTCGCCCAGAATGTATAAAGACAAAATGATTGACTTCAACAATTGGCTAAGCTTCTGGTGTCATTCAAAGGGGATCCAGTATTTGTCTGCCTGGGAAGATGTGATCGACAATCCACGACGCTTTGCCAGAGATGGTCTGCACCAGTCACCTCTGGGATTCAGGTTACTGGCTAAAGCTCTTGCCACCCCTATAGTGCCTTTTGCAGGCAAGGTTCAAAGGATAAAACCACCACTGTAACAGATAAAAGCATGCAAAATCTGAAGGTAATGCTACTTAGTGCTAGAAGTCTAAACCTCAAAATGCACTCTCTTGAGGCACTGCTAAAAATGGAGAACATCGATATCTGTGCAGTAACTGAGAGCTGGTTCAAGGCTCCAGAGAGCACCCCTGCAATACCAGGCTACAACTCTTACCACACTTTTCAGCCACAAAACCAAGACCGAAACACTAAAGGTGGAGGAGTGTCCATATTCACCAAGGATATTCACACCTCCAGGCTAGTTGCCCAACACAATGCATCTGAAATTCTCCAGGTGCAACTAACACTAGGCAAGACTGCAATCCAAATTGTAGCTTGCTACAGATCCCCCACCATGCCCCAAGATTCTCACTACACCTTTCTAAACATACTGGAAAATATTAAGATACAACCAAACACCCTAATACTGGGTGATTTCAACTACCCTGCCATTAACTGGGAAAACTACTCGGGTACCAACTCCTTTTCCCAACGGTTTTGGAATTCATAAATTTCAACGCCCTGGATCAACTAATCCATTGTTCCACCAGCATCCTAGACCTGGTCATTATCAACATGGGAGATAGATGCTCCACACCAGTGGTCACCCCCTCATTGGTCAGGTCTGACCATAAGCAAATCACCCTTGACATCCACATCCCACCCCCACCCCACCCCCAGTAAGGAAACCTCCTTTAAAAACTTCTCCAAAGTCAACTTCATGCTACTGAAGTCAGAAGTGACAAACTTCATGACACCCACGCAGACGGGATCTGAAAGTTCAACTGCAGAATCCTACACTAAGGCACTGTATGAGCACATCCACTTGTGGATGAATCGTGCCATCCCAAACAGAATCAAGATGCTCTTCTCCAAAAAAAGGAAGACAATCTGGTGGTCCCCTGCAATAAACAAACTATACAACAGAAGGAAGAAACTGTTGCAGAAAAGAAGAAAATCCCAGAATGCAAAAAACTCCCTCAACAGCCTCAGTAAGAAGCTGAGATCCCTCATAAAATCCTCAAAAGCTAGTTACGAAAATAAAATTGCCAAAGATTCCAGGGATCTAAACCTTGTCATCACAATGAACAAAACATGCTGGAGGGATAGGTTCCTGACTCACAGACTCCCTATACTCTGGAATAGACTGCCCATACATGTCAAGCAGAGTGCCTCATTGGTCCTCTTCAAAAGGAACCTTGATGATTGGATGGAAGATAGGAAATTCACCCTGGGATCATGTCAGTCACCCTGCTAGACAGGGGTCCAGAGAAGTAAATATTGTGGGAAGAAATATCCAGGGAATTGTTATGGCTAGGCTTGCATAGGCCCTAGGGCCGATAGCCTAGTACCATCCTATGAGCTTATGAACCTATAAACCTATGCCATTGTGGTTGCATCGAAAAATTAAATCCAGTGATTCATCAACATCATCTAAGCTGGTGATAGTGACTCTTCTTCTTCAACATCAACAATATTTTCATCAACTTCACAATGATTTGAAGTAAGCCCAAGACTCCGATAATGAATATGGTGATGCAGTGTCACTTGAGGAGTTGCAAGCATCAGAAACTTCAAGATGGAGTGTATTTTGGAATTGATTTTATATGGGCTACAGAAGAACAATACGTCATCCATGTCTGTAGTTTCTTGAAAACCCACTTTAGCCGGAACCATCATGTGGACTCATTATTACGGCAGTGGTTGTAATTTTTATTAACATTCTGATGCATTTCTTTCTGGCATCTGGAGCCATCGGAACTGTTAGTACTGAATATTTTCTTTAGTACAGATAAGCATTTAAAAAAACTCAAAGACAGACATCTGACTAAAACTGGACAAAGAAACCCAGACTGGAATCCTAGATGTAATACTCTTGCTTCTGCCTTAAATGTCTATGCAAAGATTCTAAGCGTCAGTGACTGCTGGGTATGTGCACATATACTTACTGCACATGATACAGGTATTCCATTAATCCTAATACCAGTAACTGATGCAGAAGTTGGGACAGCATTTACTACCGTCTTTTTAACCAAAAATCAGAAAACCAAACATAACTCTGCCCCATTTTCACTAGTTCCACATCAGGTATCAATGACCATTAAAGGACATACTTGTTACAATAAAAATATAACACTTTTTGTCTGATGAAGTACCTGCAAATTTACTTAGAAAATATATGATGAGGCTGGAGGATTAGATATGGCAGCACTGTATGTATTCTATTATGTTTGTGAAGATCAAGTACATCCCTGGTTACCAACATGGTCAGGTTGCTGCTATATAGGCAGTGTCATCCCAGTATACGACATGCAGAGATTTTACCTAGTGCAAGGACTTGCAATGCTTATTGCAAGAGGAAGTTGCAAGACATTAATAATCACATCAGAAAAACAGACGCTTCTTGGGTTTATCATCATGCTGAAGGACTAGCACACATGGATCTTAGTGATGGTGTTATTTCTGGAGCAGGAATTTTACCTGCATATGGGTCAGTAAAGTCAATATGGGAATTGAGAAACCTTCTAAATTATTAGAAATATTAAGAAATACTACTTCTAAATCAATAAATCAGATTACAGTTGAAATGACTTCTGTGAACAATCTGTAGAGCAGAATGGTACTTGACTTCACCCTTGTTTCTAAGGGTGATATGTGTGTGGTCATCAAGATAGAGTGCTGATTGTTTGCTTAACATAATCTGGGTGCCACTTACAGTCACCTAAAAAATTGTACAGAAGGTTGCAGAATTGTCTCATGCTGAAGAATCTGGCAGTTCCCAGTGGGCATGCTTAACCAATGTGTTTTCTGTTTGGGGAGGAAGTTGGGACATGCATGAGTAGCTCATGCATCTCCAGTGGATGCCTTGGACCTGTCCACCTAACTTCAGCACAGAACTTATCATCTACTGGACCTGTTTCAGCATGGACACACATTTACACCCATACACCCACACACACACACACACACACACACACACACACACACACACACACACACACACACACACACACACACTCTTGTAGTGTTGACCACCACTAACTTACACAACACTTGAAACATTACTCTCTCAATGGCCAGTCTGTCCAACTACCCACAATATCCTGTCCATGTCACACACAAACACATACTTTGCTGACAGTGGTTACTGCGGCCCATCCCACCTGTACATATGACAATTGTGCCCTGCCCACACTGCTCTTACCAGGGCAGCCTATGTCTTATGCACAGTATGGCCAGTCTGTGGATGACAGCATAGCCAAGGTGCTGGCATCACTTTTTATTTTACATTTATACTTTAGTTAATCACCATACACTGCCTCTTAACTAGGGCCATGGCATACTGCACTCATCTCCATCTGGCACAGATATCCCCTGCAACTGGCTCCTCCAAAGTCTCCTCACCAAGCAACTCCTCCAGTGCTGAGTCCAGTAATTCCTCCTCCTGAATAACTCTTCCCTTCTTTAACTGTGTATGTAATCAGTATATTGTGTAACATTGCAAAGAATTTAATGCATGTTGCATGGTCATACTGCAGTGCACCAATAGATGCACCCGGAAAGGGGAAGTAGGCCTTTAGCAAGCAGAACACATGGTCAACAATGACCCAGATCTGTGGCAAGGAATTACTTCATGCATTCTCTGTCATTCTTTGTGGGTTTCTAATTGGTGATATTAGCCATGGCTACAGGCATATCCAGCATCACCAATAAAATCTTCTTATGGACATACTGAAATATTAAATATAACTTGATTCATTGTGTATATTTTTTGCTACACTATAATTTATTGTATATATCTACTTTCTAAACATGTAGCCTACTTTTTTCGACCTGTTACCAATCCCTAATCCCCTGAAGGTGCCATAGCTGTGAACATGCTGCTGTTTAATAATTATACTGATTTTGTGCAAAATAGACCCAAATTGTAACATCCTTTATTATTTAATATCATTAATCTGTGTTACATGTTTTGTCCTCATTACATTTCACCTGTTATTGTACATTTAAGTTATATATTCTTTGCATGTTCGATGTTTTAAATAATATACTCACAGTTTTTCTTACCATTCTAGCCTGGGCCATGTCTGAAAAACCTACCTGGTTAACACACACAAATAAATACAGGGGATGCCAAAGCCTGTTGGCCTTTCACTGTAAATAATGGTTTCAGTGTCCATCTTCCAGTTTTCATTCTATTCAGTTACCTCAACAAATCTTTACACCTGCAAACGTTTTCTGATGTTTGTTAATTTTCATAGTGTCCAATGTCCCCTTTAGGATGTATGACACTAAACATAAACAATTACTAGGAAATCAACATGACAACCATCTGGAAAGCAGGGGGTCCCAAGTTCAGTCCCCAGACAAGGGGCAGTGTTTTCCTTGACTGTTGAGTAGGTCATGCAATACTACGTTCAAAGTTGTTCTGCACTGGATTGTGTTTTAAAGAAGCCTATCATTCCTGCTGTTCTGTATAAAACATTCTACGTCACAAGTTATCTACCCACATATTATAAAGGTATAGTCCTACTTTCCTGTGTGATAATTTTGCATGTAATTTTATCTAAATTCTGTTATGTCTTTACACTTGAAAAAATAATTCATTCCTGAGTGTTGCAAATTCCTTTATGTATACATGTGCTTACTGTTATTCCTACATAATTTATCTTCTTTAAAAATTGCATTTCTTATCCTTGCTCATTAACTGCACTCAAAAAAAGGACTTTTCTAATAGGAACTTTCCTCAGTTTTCTTTTTAAAACTTTGTATTCATTAACATCACTATTAAACTCCCACCCACATTAAACTGTGCTTCCATGTTATTGATGGCTAAACCATTTTTCGTAACTCTTTCCTTTCTTATGATTAAAACAACTGTAATTAATAAAACTCCATTTATCTTGCCTTACTTCACTATCTATGGTGGACCCCTCCAAGGTCAAGGCACAGTTTAGCTCAGCCTTGCAATACTTTTTTTTCATACAAAATGCTAACCAATACAGTAAATGTTCTGTTTCTGCTGTATCTTGTAATAGGTTGCCCTATTTTAAGTTGAGCAGCTGTCCCCCATAATTGTTCTCCCTAGTCACCCTCGAGACATATTTCTCCCTAAAGCTAAGCAGCTCTGTAGAAACATAGCAAGCATTAACCCTGTAACCAATCTGATATAAACAACCCAATGAATAAAAAAGATTTCACACTGCTGTTGAATAGACAGATAGTTTTTTTACATTACCACAGCTCAGGACCTGACTCACTCTTTTCTCCAGGGACTAGACCTGCTTCACTCAGCCATGCTATACAATGATTCAATACGCTCCCCACTCACCCCCATATCATTAAATTTATTGACCACAACATGTCACCTGACCCACACCCAGCCCCCTTAACATAAAATCTACTGGCCAAAACATATCCTGACTCTTCACTACCCATACCAGCCAATATAGCCACCAAGTAATTACAAATCACTAAGCAACATATTGTTCTCATCCTTCTCTTATCAACCCCATACCCAATATGTACACCCCAATATTTGTTTTAGTTTTCTTCCTCCGTTTACTCTCTATATAACTATACACCTATTTCATACCTACCAACAGGCATATACATCTACTGCCCCTAACAGGAACTTTAGCCACCCTAAACCAAGTAGTACTTCTGAATCATGCCCTATCTACACTCAGTCCAAGTCCTCCATAAAAAAACTGCTTACCCCCATCAACAGACACAACTCCCTAATCTGGCCACCTCTCTTCAGTATAGACAAAACCCTTCTCCAAAAAATATACATTACAAGCCTACACCAAGTACAAATCACCATACTCCAGTGCAAAAAAGGACCAAAACTATTTTCCATAACCACAAAAACTCCACCACACACTGCAATAAACTAATAGAGAGTAGAGATGTACACCCCAACCCTGGTCCAACACTAGCCCCACCTAAATAATCCCAGCACCCAACCAAACCAAACTCCCTGCATAAATATTTCCCTCCTAAACAATCCTCTAAAACACAACAAACCTCAGTTTCTTCCTCCAGCCTAAAAATATAACATCTCAACACCCGCAGCATCTGCAATAACATATCAGACCTTCATGCATGGATTGATTTCCATCAACTCCATATTCTAGTTATCACTAAAACCTGGTTAAGACTTGAAACTAAAGATGAAGAAATCATTCCTTCTAGTTACATCATAATTAGAACAGAATGAATAGGTAAATTGGGTGGGGGCATGGCCATCATCTTCCAGTTACACCATCATTAGAACAGAATGAGTAGGTAAATTGGGTGGGGACATGGCCATCATCATCCAGTTACACCATCATTAGAAAAGAATGAATAGGTAAATTAGGTGGGGGCATGGCCATCATCTTCCAGTTACACCATCATTAGAACAGAATGAATAGGTAAATTGGGTGGGGGCATGGCTATCATCTTCTAGTTACACCATCATTAGAACAGAATGAGTAGGTAAATTGGGTGGGGGCATGGCCGTCATCTTCCAGTTACACCATCATTAGAACAGAATGAATAGGTAAATTGGGTGGGGGCATGGCCGTCATCTTCCAGTTACACCATCATTAGAACAGAATGAATAGGTAAATTGGGTGGGGGCATGGCCGTCATCTTCCAGTTACACCATCATTAGAACAGAATGAGTAGGTAAATTGGGTGGGGACATGGCCATCATCTTCCAGTTACACCATCATTAGAACAGAATGAGTAGGTAAATTGGGTGGGGGCATGGCCGTCATCTTCCAGTTACACCATCATTAGAACAGAATGAGTAGGTAAATTGGGTGGGGGCATGGCCGTCATCTTCCAGTTACACCATCATTAGAACAGAATGAGTAGGTAAATTGGGTGGGGGCATGGCTATCATCTTCTAGTTACACCATCATTAGAACAGAATGAATAGGTAAATTGGGTGGGGGCATGGCCGTCATCTTCCAGTTACACCATCATTAGAACAGAATGAGTAGGTAAATTGGGTGGGGGCATGGCCGTCATCTTCCAGTTACACCATCATTAGAACAGAATGAATAGGTAAATTGGGTGGGGGCATGGCCGTCATCTTCCAGTTACACCATCATTAGAACAGAATGAGTAGGTAAATTGGGTGGGGACATGGCCATCATCTTCCAGTTACACCATCATTAAAACAGAATGAGTAGGTAAACTGGGTGGGGGCATGGCCGTCATCTTCCAGTTACACCATCATTAGAACAGAATGAATAGGTAAATTGGGTGGGGGCATGGCCGTCATCTTCCAGTTACACCATCATTAGAACAGAATGAGTAGGTAAATTGGGTGGGGGCATGGCCGTCATCTTCCAGTTACACCATCATTAGAACAGAATGAATAGGTAAATTGGGTGGGGGCATGGCCGTCATCTTCCAGTTACACCATCATTAGAACAGAATGAGTAGGTAAATTGGGTGGGGGCATGGCCGTCATCTTCCAGTTACACCATCATTAGAACAGAATGAATAGGTAAATTGGGTGGGGGCATGGCCATCATCTTCCAGTTACACCATCATTAGAACAGAATGAGTAGGTAAATTGGGTGGGGGCATGGCCGTCATCTTCCAGTTACACCATCATTAGAACAGAATGAGTAGGTAAATTGGGTGGGGGCATGGCCGTCATCTTCCAATTACACCATCATTAGAACAGAATGAGTAGGTAAATTGGGTGGGGGCATGGCCATCACCTTCCAAGCCACATTACAAATCCATACTCATTTCCCAACCATTCCACAATAAGCAATGAAGAAATACTACAGTAGAGAGTCGATTATCCAAATGTCAGTTATCAGAAACATCAATTATCCAAACTCAGCTTTCCAAAGCTTTCGGGTAGGAAAAATCATAAAGTCTGAATATGTAACCCTTATACGTATTTGCTTGTGAGCATTTTTTCAGCTTGTACTACAATAACATAATGTACCATTTTCTGCTTACAGTATATTTGTTTTATTTTTCTTGTTTAATGTTAATCAAAAACATTTTTAGAATTTTTTATCTGGTTCAATTATATGTTTGATTATCCGAACAGTTTGATTATCCAAACTACCCTAGGTCCCAATTAGTTTGGATAATCCACTCTCTACTGTAATAGAAAAACTCCACCTAAACATTCTGAAATCCATAATCAATGTAGCTGCTTACATCTCCCTCCAAAAATGTCAAGACTACAGAAAACATACTTAGCTGTCTATCATCTACTTTCAGCCAAGAAACCATCCTGCTCAGTGACCTTAACATAGATTGGACATCTAACATACCCAGCTCTATTCTTCGTAACATTAACCTCTATCATTTCACTCAGCTCATCCAACAACCAACCAAATTTGACAAAGTATCCAAAAGAACATCCATACTACACTGTATATACTCAACCAAACCTGAAAAAATACGCTAGCCAGCACCCTCCTAGACTATCTCAGTAATCATCACCCTACCTACATCAACAGGGAATACCACAAGACCCCCAAACCCCTAAACTTCAACTCTGTGAGAAACTTAACCAACTTTGATAAATCCATATTTAATGACACACTTAAAAATGTGACTGTCAGTCTCTCAAATATCTGCCTCTAGATGAAGCTTTCTGTCACTTTAATAACTCCTTCTTAACCATACTAAACCAACAAGCCCCAATGAGACATAAAAGAGTGAAAATAAATTCCACTCCATGTGTAACTTGTCAAACTAAACAACTCATGAGAGACAGAGACAATGCCTAGAAACAATGATACAAAACTAGGACCCAATCCTACCTAGACAGATATTGGTGCCTCAGAAACCGCACAAAGGCATAAGTTAATTATCATAAAAAGAACTTCTTCACAACAAACCAGACCACACATTGGCAAAATTTAAACAACCTTCTAAAACCAGGCAGAAAAAACACCCCAAATACTTTTACCATCTGAAACCATTTGGGACATTGCAGAGAACTTCAACAAAAACATCATGTTCAGTACTCTGCTTAACTCAGACAATGACAACATATACCCAACCTCACCTAACCCCCCATATTGAAGCTCTACACCCCAACTCAACCTAACAACCATTCAGACAATACCATCAAAAATACAATAAAAAAACTGAAACCCACAAAAATTGCTCCTAGCAACCTGCCATCTGAATATGTCAGTATAGCCACTGACAAAATTTGTTACCCAAATATATTCTAATTAAGAGATCCATTACAGAAAACTACACACCAGCCCTATGGAAACCTCCCTTCATAATCCCATTACACAAATGTGGCACATCCATCAAACTGTTAAACTATTGCCCTATAGCATACTTACATCCTCTCTCCAAGGTACTGGAGAAATGCATATGCGAGCAACTCCTAGCCCGTCTACTTGTTAACCAATTACTTTCTCCTATCCAACATGGTTTTTGACCCCACCAGAGCACAGAAACTGCCTTATTACATTTCCTAGATGCATTAACCAAAGTCAAAACTCAGATAATTTTGTTTCCACTGTTTTTCTGGACTTGGCAAAAGCGTTTGACATGGTTACACATCAACTATTACTCCAAAGACTAAATCTTATAGGCCTCACAACTCCTTCAACTAGCTAGTTCACCAGTTATCTAGCAATCACACCCACTCCATAGAATGGAATGACTCCCACTCCACCTTCCTTGTAGTCCCATCTGGTCCAAGACTTTTCAATATCTTCATTAATGACATGCACAAGGAATGAAAACTCACCATCATAACACAATATGCTACTGACTCACCTTTAGTTTGCTCAGCCCCAAAACCTTAGAAATCATCACACAAGAAACTTTCACCGCTATAGAAATCTGGCCAAATAAATCTCAATTGCTCTTAAACCCCCCCCCCCCCTAAAAAACAAACTAATCCTAGCCCTTCCTCAAACAATACAAAAACTAAAAACATCACCAACACAGAATTACTAGGAGTTATCACTGATATGTTAAAGTCTGAGCTGCATAATGACATTGCAGTCAGAAAGTCACAATGTAAACTAGGATGATTTAATGAGCAAGGCACCTGCTAAGTGCAAAAAAAAAAAAAAAAAAAAAAAAAAAAAAAAGGACACCTTCCTTCTCCTCCATACCCTCCTATACACCTCCGCAAAATTCACAAATCTTTAACTTTTCCACCAAACACAAATAAAAGCACAGACAGCAAAATTAGCAAAATTCACCTGCAGCCTTCCAAAGCATGGCGCTCAGTAACCTTAACTAGCTTGAACTTCCTTAACACATTACCCTCTCCCAGCTACTCACAGCACACAAAATATTTCAACATCCACTTAAAAGCACCCTTGCTGTCAAATCTCATCCCAATGGCATCTACCAAACAGGACCCTAAGATCCTCAGAACTTAAACTAACCACCGCTAATAAATCTAATAATTATTACAGTGACTCACTATTCGCTGTCACCATCTCCAAGGCATGGAACAAACTTCAAAACCACATCAGGCTTTTAAATAACCTGCAACAATTCAAATCTGCCCTAAAATATCACCTGACAACCAATAAACTATGCATCTGTTCCACACTTACAGTTTGAAATATGAAATCCTAACTCTACTATATACATGAGTGTATTAATACAGTATTTTTGATTCTACTCACAATGTCTTGAAAACATGCATTTCTTTAATCAGATAAGTTTTGTAAATATTTGTTGACCATTTTTCTTCTGAACTGTAAGAAATTTATAGTTTAAAGTTTTACTTGCATAACTTATACTGTGGAGCTTTTCTCGGCGGGCCTCCGCTGAAAAAGGATACAAGCTCAGTAGGACTGTCTCGGTCAACAAATGTCAAATAAATAAATAAATGTATTTCTATCTTTGTTTGAAGCTTTTCTCCATAGGCCTCCACTGATCAGGCAGACCTTCCTGGTAAACAAAGGAAAATTAAAATAAAATAAAAGGACAACCACCTAACACTGTGGATAACAAAAAGGAGCAGAAACTCACACACCAAAAAAAAAGAGAAAAAGGTTGCCTCCTTTCAGTATAAGAAACTGATCTCTTAATGACTTGCAAAATGGCCAGCTGCATACTTCATTTTGAAAAAAAAAATAAGCTTCCCCATCTTCTATTGAATTTCTTTATATTATTAACATTCAGAGATACAATCTTCATGTCTTGTTTAGTGTTTTGTTCCATTTATCTGCTTCTTTTAATGCAGTCTCAGTTACTTATGAACTAAACTTGTCATAATTATCTGTGTATCAGCTTTAGAATATATTTTCATGTCATTACTCTGTTCTATGAAATGTTTTATCTGTCCTTTTAACCAAGTTGAGCACATTTTTTTAGATTTCACAACTTCCAGACTCCTCAAAAATAAATGCTTCAACTTCTCTCTCCCAGTTCTCACACCCCATGGTCCCAACTGCTTCATCTTCTCTCCCCCCAGTTCTTGCATTCCATGTTACTAACAACATAACTTTCTGGGCATTTCCAGAGCAGTCCATTCCTGAAATGTGTTGATGTCATACATTTTCTCTAGTATCCTAACCTGGCCACTATCTAAATAAAACATTCTGTCACACTGTCCTTTTCTATGCTCTGTTGCCCAGCACCCAATACATTCACTTGACTAACGCACATACCAAAGTGGATGCCTTCTACTTTTCACACAAACCTGGTTACCAATATGCTTTCAGCTTCAGTCATTCTATAAACAAATTAATTTATCTTTCCTAATTTCCACTCCAAAGACAAAAGTTTCTGTATTTTTAAGTAAGTTTTCACAGTCACACTTTATGTGCTAAAATACAATCCCTGAGATTTAGATATTGGTACTGAGAAAGGAAAGGCTTAACTCAGAAGCTTTACTTACCATGGTAAACCCTTCTGACTAACAGGCCAGTTCTCTGTTATGGTTATCCCCCATGGGGGCCATAACACAGATAGTGGTCTCTCAAGGGAAACCACATACTAATGAAGCAGTCGGGAGGGTGACTAATGCTAATTAACCACATTCTCTCTCCACAGAAATGTCCATGTACCCCCATTAACTGAGCAGAGCAATGCAGAGATTTTCTATGGCAAGTTAATTTTTACTTTGGGAGGAAGAAGTGAATGCTGTCTTTTAACAGTGTTCTCACATTCACTCTAATTACAGTAGTTACAATATAAAATAAATATAGCAGAGGCATTGGTGGGTGTGTCCATCTGTCTCTATATGTATGTGAATTTCTGCACGCATGTCTGAAGGGCATAAATGCAGTGAAATGAATATATATATATGGGTCCCCTTTAGTTGACCGAACCGACGATTCACCGACACGCGGAAGACGAAGACCAAACGACCGACAGGTTAGTTTACCGAAAGGGTAATTTGCCGAAAGCGGAAAGACCGACAAGGGTAATGTGGAACGCGACTCGGTAAGTGTGCGACAGTGACGGAGTTAGGAGCGGTCAGGTAAGTGTGCGATATTGTGGGATTTTGGGTTAGGGTGTGGGAAAGGTGAGTGTGTGTTAGTGTCGGAGTCGGGGTTCAGGTAAGGTAAGTGTGTGACAGTGAGGGACTGTAGTTTCGGACGGGTTAAGTGAGTTAGGTTTAGGGTGCGGTGGGGTGAGTGTGCGATAGTGACAGGCTTTATGTTTTTGGGTGGGTTAAGTGAGTTAGGGTTAGGGTGCAGGTAGATGAGTGTGCGATAGTGTCGGACCTTGGGGTTAGGGTGGGTTAAGTGAGTTAGGGTTAGGTGCAGGTAGGGTGAGTGTGCGATAGTGTCAGACCTTGGGGTTAGGGGTGGGTTAAGTGAGTTAGGGTTAGGGTGCAGGTAGGGTGAGTGTGCGATAGTGTCAGACCTTGGGGTTAGGGGTGGGTTAAGTGAGTTAGGGTTAGGGTGCAGGTAGGGTGAGTGTGCGATAGTGTCGGACCTTAGGGTTAGGGTTTGGGTTAGGGCTAGTGGCTATGCTATGTAGTGTAATGTGTTGTTTACGCTCGTGTGTCGGTGTAATGGTGTTCGTGTTTTGCGTTGTCGGTTTTTGTGTTTTCGGTTATCTGGTCTCGTGGTTTATGCGGTCGTAAGTGGCGTGTCGGTATTTTAAAGTAGACCCATATATATATATATATGTATATATATATATATATATATATATATATATATATATATACACACACGAGTATGTGTGTCTATCTGTCTGGCTGGCCACACAACAGAACTCAGGCAGTGGATGTTGTCTCTGCATGTGTTTATGTATGTAATGGAACATGCACATGTGTGTGTGTGTGAGTGAGCATGTTGGGAGTTGTCTCTGGATGACTGTGGAGGAGATGTATCGGAGAGTGTTTGTGTACCTGTAGGGGGAATGTATGGAAGAGTGTTTCTGGATGTGCATAGGCGATTAAATATGTGTGTGTGTGTGTTTGTGTGTGTGCATTTATGGGTGTCTAAATAAATGTGTGGGGGTTGTTTGTGTATCTGTGTGTGTGTGTGTGTGTGTGTGTGTGTGTGTGTGTGTACATGTGGGGGTTGTGTGTGTATCTGAATAAGTGTGTGTATGTGTGTGTGTGTGTGTGTTTATGCTTCCATGATGCTTGGGATAGTAGAGAGAACACTAGCTTGGTCAGGACTGACACTGTACTGTTTGAATAAGGGTCATGGTAAGCAGCTGAGAGTGAGGTGTTTCTCTGTCTGGCTTTACCAACTGACTGACCTATGGTGGCTAATTAGCAAAAGCAGAGAGTATTTCTCTGAATCCTAGGAAATGTGCCTGAATCTGAATCTTTCATATTTTGCTTAGATACTAATCATATAGACAGAATTCTTTCAAGTTAACCTGTTTCTGTTTTGGTCAAAATGTTGACATAGTTTTGTTAAAGCATCTTTCATTTCCATACTTAAATTATAAACAGTCTCAGTTTAAAAATGCACTAACATACATACCTGCTATACATGAGCATCCACTGGTTTAATTATAGCATCCTAGAAAGCATGGCAAACCAAGGGGGCCATCTACAGAACACAATCATTTTAGTTGCACTTTGGTTTGCATTGTCCACAAAACCACAGGTACTTTCCCTGGTTTACCTTTACTACACCGAATCAAATAGGTGCGATTGCTCATATGAGCGAATTGTAACCATGAAAATCAAAACAGCGACAATTTTAAATGTTCCAAAATCAGCAAATCGAAAAGCAGATTCGCTGATTTTCAAACATATATGTTGAAAAAAATGTAATGATGTGTAAAGCAGGGTGGTAAGCCCCCTGCACCTGCTATGTGGGGGGCTGCACCCCCCCACACACACATACACCTACTTTAATATTCTAACTCCAATCGCACTACAGTGAGGAAAGGGACCATTTTCCGATCCCCACTATATTGCAATTCGCTCCAAAATGCCGAATGTGCAATGAGCGAATGTCACTTTGCATTCGCTCATTGCACATTCAAACCTTTTTCCATTCGGCGTTTGTAAACTTTGCAAACTGTCTTTCGGACAATTGCTGTTCGCCATTGTGCAATATGCGCACATGAAGGTAATCCACTTTCGCTAATATGAAATGTAGTGGTTACCTCTGCAAAGTCCTCCATCTAGTAATAATGCTCATCTCATATGGATCGATTCTTGCTTTGACCAAGATTCCAACTTCTATCTGAAGGAAACACTTCATGCTCTCCTAAAACTACTGAAATTCTAAATTGTAGCATTAACCAAGTCAGAACAGCTGTCCTGAAAGCTCATACCACAGCGTAACTTACATGCAGTCCATGAAAAAGCTCCATGATGCTTCCCCCTCAGCAACTTCATGGCTTTCTAAAGCACTTGCCTCTATGATCAGATATGCTGACTAACCACCACTGCCTAATTCCATTACAAAAACAGGTTCCTTTGTTGCATAAATTTATCTTGCATTAACTTTTTACTCGCCATCTGTCCTTGTTTCTGAAGACAGATACTTGCCCCATACTGTTCCATACAAGAATAATGTGAGAATGATGCCCCCAGTGTCCTGCATAAATTATTTCCAGTAAGTATGAATACCACATTGGGTCTCCTCTGTAAGTAGGTCATGCTTACAGAGACTAATCTGGTCAACAAAATGTAGTCCACCACTCTTCTCAGTCGTGAATCCACTTGCTACCAGTATAACCCTACTTTCACCCCCAGAATATACTTTACACCAGATTATAAGATGGAAGAGTCATATCTGAGTCTCCAGTTAGACCTCTTTCTCCTTGAGACTCATAAAAGCTCTGCCAGCAATGGCAAGGAAAATGGTGGACCAGGAAGAGCCAAACACTCACACAAGATGGTGGCTTTTCTTATACTTAATAACATAGTCTGCCAGCATACCTCTCAACTGTCCGGATTTTCACAGAATGTCCAGATTTTTGGGTTGCTTAATAACATAGTCTGCCAGCATACCTCTCAACTGTCTGGATTTTCACAGAATGTCCAGATTTTTGGGTTACTTAATAACATAGTCTGCCAGCATACCTCTCAACTGTCTGGATTTTCACAGAATGTCCAGATTTTTGGGTTACTTAATAACATAGTCTGCCAGCATACCTCTCAACTGTCCGGATTTTCACAGAATGTCCAGATTTTTGGGTTACTTAATAACATAGTCTGCCAGCATACCTCTCGACTTCCGGATTTTCACAGAATGTCCAGGTTTTTGGGTTACTTAATAACATAGTCTGCCAGCATACCTCTCAACTGTCCGGATTTTCACAGAATGTCCAGATTTTTGGGTTACTTAATAACATAGTCTGCCAGCATACCTCTCGGCTGTCCAGATTTTCACAGAATGTTCAGATTTTTGGGTTACTTAATAACGTAGTCTGCCAGCATACCTCTCGACTGTCCGGATTTTCACAGAATGTCCAGATTTTTGGGTTACTTAATAACATAGTCGGCCAGCATACCTCTCGACTGTCTGGATTTTCACAGAATGTCCAGATTTTTGGGTTACTTAATAACATAGTCTGCCAACATACCTCTCAACTGTCCGGATTTTCACAGAATGTCCAGATTTTTGGGTTACTTAATAACATAGTCTGCCAGCATACCTCTCGACTGTCTGGATTTTCACAGAATGTCCAGATTTTTGGGTTACTTAATAACATAGTCTGCTAGCATACCTCTCAACTGTCCGGATTTTCACAGAATGTCCAGATTTTTGGATCATATTTTTGGTTTGTTCCTCATAATATTTGTGTTTTTTGGCAAATCACTGGGATTATCTGATGACTAAAGTCACTAAATAATGACATACATTTGATTTTCAGACTTCAAATCCTTCAGAAAATGTATATTAAAACAAACCCTGTAGAAAATTTCTAAGTTTATAAGAATAATATTTAAAATATTTATTTATTTATTTATTTTACATTTGGTTACCGGGAAAGTCCGACTGGGTGAAGACCCATTTTCAGCAGAAGCCCGGGGAGAAAAGCTCCAAATGTAACATAAAAGTACACAAAAATTTAATATTACAAAATTTACAGTATAGTCAATAACTTTTTTACAATATAGTTAATAACTTTACTGATAATATGCATATTGCAGAAGCCAATTTTACACAGCTGCAGTAAGTACAGTTTTTTAAAATAGTAATTCAGGTAAATATACACAACATTAGGTAAGTTTAATCATAGCTAGTAGTCAGAAAGAACTGGAATAGCAAAAGCAAGCAATCCTACAGCCACTTAGCCTGGACTAGTACAGGTACAAAGTCAAGAGTCATTCAGGAAACTTTTAGGGGAATTTTTTATATATAACCTTACTTTTGGGCCTTTGTTCCCTGAGTTTGTTGGGCTTTGTCCAGATTTTTTACAGTAAGAGGTTGGGAAGTAAGCTTGCCAGTGGAAATGTACAGTCTCCGATAATGCTGTCAAGCAACATGTATGCCTCACAGGTTGTGTGTGTGTGTGTGTGTGTGTGTGTGTGTGTGTGTGTGTGTGTGTGTGTGTGTGTGTGTGTGTGTGTGTGTGAGTGTGTGTGTGTGTGTCTCCTTAGGAACACTTTGCCACGTGTTTACTTTATCCATAACAATATCCAGTTTCAGCTCCTATACCCTTAGTTAGACATTTCCAAATCAATGTCTCTTCCTTATCCTAAAACTGAAATGGTGAAGGCTATAGCTTGTCTTTTGTTTTCCATATTCCCAGCTTACTTTTCCAGCTGTCATGCAACTTTTCTGTCTCAGACACTCAAAGCATTTTACAAATAACATCTTCTGTAAATAGCTGTTAAACATACACAAGAAGAAATAAGTATGCAACACAAAAAATGATTTTACATAAAGTAAGTTTCACTTTTAAGACATTTTCAAAATTCTGCACAGCAAAACTGAAAGTAATCCATATTGGAGAAACATTCTCCTTTCCCAAGTCAGTTTCCAGCCCCTCTACAGTCATTATCTTTAAGAGAGAGAGAGAGAGAGACAGACAGAAAAGCATAATAAAATAACCAGACACATTACAGAAAGTATACAGCTAAAAATAACTCCTCATAAATAAAAAAAGCAATAATGCCCAATAGGGTGTGTGTGTTAATGTGTAATTATCATCTGCCCAGGAATGTTATGACTCTACACCCCTGGACGAGCGTTAATTAGGGTTCCTATTAGATCGATGAAAAATCAAAATCTTGAACGCTCATATGAGCGATAATGCAGGTAATTGAAATCGCTATTGTGAGATCATGGTATAGTGAAGATCGGGAAATTTGCCCTTTCCTCACTGTAGTGCGATCTCGGAGTTGGAATATATATTTAGCGGGGGTGGGGGGGGGCGATTTTGATTACCTGCATTTTTGCTCGTATGAGCATTCGTGATTTTGATTTTTCATCTATTTAATATAGACCCATTAATTACACATTAACACACACACACACGCACTGGAGGGCATTATTGCACTTAGAGAATGGGCTCGCTGTAAAATTGTTGTGTTTTACTTACTTACATATATTTTTTTTATTACTATATATTGTTTAGTATATCTTTCATGCAAAATAGTTCCTGTGCCTAATGTTTCAAACTTGCTGTAGTACATGTTAATGATGTTGAAGGAAGCATTTTATAGCCAAAATATAACATTTAAAAAATAACTAGGTTATTTACTTTATTTTTGATCGCTTACTCCTAAATCATTTGGATGGCAGTCACTGGAGATTGAAATTACTAAATAATGACATACATTTGAGCTTCAGACTTTTTTTCCTTCAGAAAATTCATTCTATCTTAAATCCTTTAATTTAGCAATTTTATAAGAGCAATAATTAAGCTTCTCTTTTAGAGCCGTTGTTCCCCAGCGATTTCTTCAGCTGAAATGTGCACAGGTTTGTAAACCTCTTTATTGCTGCTGCTGCTGGTAGTAATCGCACACACTCACCCTCACACATATACACATACACACACACACACATGCACACACACACACACACACACACACACACACACGCGCGCGTGCACACACAAGCACATGCACACACACGCACACACCTCTGCTTCAGAAAAAATGCATGCTAACAAAATCCATTATTATAGCAACTTTCTAAGTTTATAAGAGCAATATTTAAAATCCGTCCCTATCTTAAGCCCTTTGTTTCCCCATTATTTGTTGCTCTGTCCAGATTTCTTGTGCTGAGGGTTATGGTCGAGAGTTATGAGAAGTTCTTACGTGACGCTGTCAGGGATCGGTCTGGCTTTTCACTTTCTCTCTCTCACACACACACTCTACTCTCTCTCTTCTGCTTTCATTCACCATTCACTCACACATGCAGGCAGCAACACAAACACACATACACACGATCATCTCTCTCTCTCTTTCTCTCACACATGTGCATGCAAACACACACAGTTTTTATTTTACACTCGCTAAATAGCAAAAGCGCTGCTTAGCGAGCATAAAATAGTGGCTCAACCAATCCCTCACGCATACACTTTCACACACACGCATAGTTTTTTTTTTTACTTTACTTTTATTTAAATTTACACTTGCTAACCAGCAGAAGTGCTGCTTAGTGAGCATAAAATACTGGTAACCTTTCTGTTTGTTCAGTCTGAGCTCCAAGGTGACTTGATAATTTGCGGTGTAAGTGGTGGACATGTTTTTCAGCGGGCATTACTTCTACATTAATACCCTGCTGTAGTGCGCTTGTTCTCCAGTCAGGGTACTGATGTACAGTAAGCCCATTACATGCACATTAATACCCTGCTGTAGTATGCTTGTTCTCCAGTGAGGGTACTGATGTACAGTAAGCCCATTACTTGTACATTAATACCCTGCTGTAGTGCGCTTGTTCTGCAGTCAGGGTACTGATGTACAGTAAGCCCATTACTTGTACATTAATACCCTGCTGTAGTGTGCTTGTTCTCCAGTCAAGGTACTGATGTACAGTAAGCCCATTACTTGTACATTAATACCCTGCTGCAGTGCGCTTGTTCTCCAGTCAGGGTACTGATGTACAGTAAGCCCATTACTTGTACATTAATACCCTGCTGTAGTATGCTTGTTCTCCAGTGAGGGTACTGATGTACAGTAAGCCCATTACTTGTACATTAATACCCTGCTGTAGTGTGCTTGTTCTCCAGTCAAGGTACTGATGTACAGTAAGCCCATTACTTGTACATTAATACCCTGCTGCAGTGCGCTTGTTCTCCAGTCAGGGTACTGATGTACAGTAAGCCCATTACATGTACATTAATACCCTGCTGTAGTATGCTTGTTCTCCAGTGAGGGTACTGATGTACAGTAAGCCCATTACTTGTACATTAATACCCTGCTGTAGTGTGCTTGTTCTCCAGTCAAGGTACTGATGTACAGTAAGCCCATTACTTGTACATTAATACCCTGCTGTAGTGCGCTTGTTCTCCAGTCAGGGTACTGATGTACAGTAAACCCATTACTTGTACATTAATACCCTGCTGTAGTGCGCTTGTTCTCCAGTCAGGGTACTGATGTACAGTAAGCCCATTACTTGTACATTAATACCCTGCTGTAGTGCGCTTGTTTTCCAGTCAGGGTACTGATGTACAGTAAACCCATTACTTGTACATTAATACCCTGCTGTAGTGTGCTTGTTCTCCAGTCAGGGTACTGATGTACAGTAAGCCCATTACTTGTACATTAATACCCTGCTGTAGTGTGCTTGTTCTCCAGTCAAGGTACTGATGCACAGTAAGCCCATTACTTGTACATTAATACCCTGCTGTAGTGTGCTTGTTCTCCAGTCAGGGTACTGATGTACAGTAAGCCCATTACTTGTACATTAATACCCTGCTGTAGTGCTTGTTCTCCAGTCAGGGTACTGATGTACAGTAAGCCCATTACTAGTACATTAATACCCTGCTGTAGTGCTTGTTCTCCAGTCAGGGTACTGATGTACAGTAAGCCCATTACTTGTACATTAATACCCTGCTGTAGTGCGCTTGTTCTCCAGTCAGGGTACTGATGTACAGTAAGCCCATTACTTGTACATTAATACCCTGCTGTAGTGCGCTTGTTCTCCAGTCAGGGTACTGATGTACAGTAAGCCCATTACTTGTACATTAATACCCTGCTGTAGTGCGCTTGTTCTCCAGTCAGGGTACTGATGTACAGTAAGCCAATTACTTGTACATTAATATCCTGCTGTAGTGCGCTTGTTCTCCAGTCAAGGTACTGATGTACAGTAAGCCCATTACTTGTACATTAATACCCTGCTGTAGTGCGCTTGTTCTCCAGTCAGGGTACTGATGTACAGTAAGCCCATTACTTGTACATTAATACCCTTCTGTAGTGCGCTTGTTCTCCCGTCAGGGTACTGATGTACAGTAAGCCCATTACTTGTACATTAATACCCTGCTGTAGTGCGCTTGTTCTCCAGTCGGGGTACTGATGTACAGTAAGCCCATTACTTGTACATTAATATCCTGCTGTAGTGCGCTTGTTCTCCAGTCAGGGTACTGATGTACAGTAAGCCCATTACTTGTACATTAATACCCTGCTGTAGTGCTTGTTCTCCAGTCAGGGTACTGATGTACAGTAAGCCCATTACTTGTACATTAATACCCTGCTGTAGTGCGCTTGTTCTCCAGTCAGGGTACTGATGTACAGTAAGCCCATTACTTGTACATTAATACCCTGCTGTAGTGCGCTTGTTCTCCAGTCAGGGTACTGATGTACAGTAAGCCCATTACTTGTACATTAATACCCTGCTGTAGTGCGCTTGTTCTCCAGTCAGGGTACTGATGTACAGTAAGCCCATTACTTGTACATTAATACCCTGCTGTAGTGCTTGTTCTCCAGTCAGGGTACTGATGTACAGTAAGCCCATTACTTGTACATTAATACCCTGCTGTAGTGCTTGTTCTCCAGTCAGGGTACTGATGTACAGTAAGCCCATTACTTGTACATTAATACCCTGCTGTAGTGCGCTTGTTCTCCAGTCAGGGTACTGATGTACAGTAAGCCCATTACTTGTACATTAATACCCTGCTGTAGTGCTTGTTCTCCAGTCAGGGTACTGATGTACAGTAAGCCCATTACTTGTACATTAATACCCTGCTGTAGTGCGCTTGTTCTCCAGTCAGGTACTGATGTACAGTAAGCCCATTACTTGTACATTAATACCCTGCTGTAGTGCTTGTTCTCCAGTCAGGGTACTGATGTACAGTAAGCCCATTACTTGTACATTAATACCCTGCTGTAGTGTGCTTGTTCTCCAGTCAGGGTACTGATGTACAGTAAGCCCATTACTTGTACATTAATACCCTGCTGTAGTGCGCTTGTTCTCCAGTCAGGGTACTGATGTACAGTAAGCCCATTGCTTGTACATTAATACCCTGCTGTAGTGCGCTTGTTCTGCAGTCAGGGTACTGATGTACAGTAAGCCCATTACTTGTACATTAATACCCTGCTGTAGTGCGCTTGTTCTGCAGTCAGGGTACTGATGTACAGTAAGCCAATTACTTGTACATTAATACCCTGCTGTAGTGCGCTTGTTCTCCAGTCAGGGTACTGATGTACAGTAAGCCCATTGCTTGTACATTAATACCCTGCTGTAGTGCGCTTGTTCTCCAGTCAGGGTACTGATGTACAGTAAGCCCATTGCTTGTACATTAATACCCTGCTGTAGTGCGCTTGTTCTCCAGTCAGGGTACTGATGTACAGTAAGCCCATTACTTGTACATTAATACCCTGCTGTAGTGCGCTTGTTCTGCAGTCAGGGTACTGATGTACAGTAAGCCCATTGCTTGTACATTAATACCCTGCTGTAGTGCGCTTGTTCTGCAGTCAGGGTACTGATGTACAGTAAGCCCATTACTTGTACATTAATACCCTGCTGTAGTGCGCTTGTTCTCCAGTCAGGGTACTGATGTACAGTAAGCCCATTCTCTAATAAAAAAATAAATGCCTGTTAATAAAACAACAAAATTAACATTAATTAATCTGCAACAGAATACAAACATGAAGAAATTAAAATGAGGGAGTGAAGAAACTGTTAAAATGAACTTTATAAGGTATAATGCTTACATGGTTTGTGGAACAGCAGAAAGTATGTGAAATGAGAATCTGTGTAATAAAGTGCTAAATAAGACATTCCAGAAATAAAACACATACGGGAAGTAAAACACAGCTGTGGTGTATGATATGAACAATCCTGAATGGAAACAGCAAAACTGTGGGACAGAGGCTGCCTATCTCAACACTGTGGTTTTACTGTGGCCATGAACTTACTTTAAATGTTCTCTGACAGTTATTTTGCCTGATGTACTTTTCTACCTGTTAAAGAATTCCATCTCCATAACTCTGAGCAAACTTCCAGCTTTGAGCTCTATTGTTGCTGCAGCATTCTGCCTTCACTGAACATTGTGACCAGCAGATTTTCTTACTTAAGTCATTTCACAAATCTGTTTCTCCTACTTTGCCTCCAACCCTATTCAGTTTCCTACAGACTGCTGAGAAGCAATCTGAATATGGGATACAAGGCATCTGTGAATCCTGCTATAATGGACCTTTTGCACATCGATAAAACCAGAACATCAGAACTACTTGATCCAGGGAATTGAACTTTGCTTGTGACATAACTAAGACATACTACAAGAAGAGGTTTGGGTCTCAGAGAATTCCCCTCCTCTGGAACAGGCTCCTCATCCATTTGAAGCAGAGTTCTTCCCTATCCCTGTTCAAATATAACCTAGATCAGTGGATGGGAAACTGGAAATTCACTCCAGGTCTAGCACTTATGTCTATAATGGACAGAGGTAATCTGTAAATCATGCCCTGACTTACATATACTCGTTAAAATAACATTTAAGGTTCAAAACACTTGTAGAATATATTTAGGATACATGATTAGACTTATAAAGGCTCCACTGGTCTTCAGCCTAGTATTTACCTATTAGTCTATGAACCTATGATTGTGGCCATGTTTTTTTTTTCTCTGTCTCTTTTATTTTGCTAACTGCAGCTTCAAACAGCTTAGGCAATGTTTCATCAGAATTTAATGCTGCTACCCCTGATGCTGTCCTGACCACAGCTCCTGGTTTCTAGCCCCCTTTTTCTGAGTATCATCCAATTACCAGTTCCAGGACACTTGTATTTTCCAGCTGTATTCCAGTCATGCCTGCCAGTATTACTTTTGTTGATGTTAGTTAAGAAGTATGTGCTTCTTGTTCCTCAAACCAACTGCTGATTGCTTGGATGTTTGATGTAATTAAAAAGCTTTTCATGTGCAGTCTGTGATTAGCTGGATTTCTGTCTTACCTGATATCCAATCTAGTTTCTCAGCTGCTCAATAGTATCTATTTGAAACGCATGTACATAAGAAATGTGGAAGATAAATATTAATAGTATTTTGTGTGTTCCACAATATTTCATGCTGAGCACCTTTATGGTTTGTAAAGAAATAATTATTAATGAACTCTAGCTGTTGTCAGGGCTAAGAAGTAATATAAAGTCGCAGTGTTCATGGTTGCTGGCTATGTTATTGCTTTGGTGAAATTATTATCCCCCCTTGCTGCTTTATCATTTCCAACTGCCCCAGTGTCCCCCTCCATCTCTGGGTCTACCTGCTCCTCCTTCCTCTGCTGAGGCCAGTATGGATCTTAAGGGAATCCTGGGGGCAGTGGCAACAACTGCTTCTGCTGCTGAGAATCCCTCTGTATTCGCTGGCAACATCCAAAGGCTACTCGCAACTGTGGATCACGCCTCACCTCAGTAAGCATCTTTGATGAACACCATTCCCTGGAATGGGCATGGCCATTAATCCCTGCCTGCACCTCAGACAAGTGAGACACTAATCGTATCAGTCGCCTGGGTCATAATTAGGGCTTTATTTCTCTATGCCATGGTCTTGGCAAGTGCAGCAACTATTTTTAATCTTAATACAACTGGCTTCAAATCCTGTTTGATCTTTACATGAGTCAAACTCTTGTCTCATTTAATCATGACTTCCACCTTACACTCCACCACCCATCCCCTTTGCTGTCACAATCTACCAAATGGTACATTTTGTACTGTCAGACACCATACACTGAAATACCATAAGGGGCACAATGTTTTATATATTCTGATCATAGCTGTTTTTATTTTGCTGAAGGAAAATGCATCTTCTAAATTACCTAAGAAAGTCTTCAGAACAAAAACAGAAACAATAACCATAGCAGACAATTTTCAGTCTCCAAAATGTGGATCACTAGCTGTAATATGTGGAATAAGTGGGCAAAATGCAGAACACTTTCAATACCTTCCTAACGACTTCAACTAGGAAGCTTGCATGATAGTTAAAATGAGCTACTTTATACATTATTTTAATGAATTAATATGATTCAGTATTATTTACTATACATATTAATTAAAACAATAGTTACAAATGAATGTGTGTCATAGTCAGACCCTCTTTTATGTGGCACAGTGAAGAACGTGGACTTCCTAATAATCAAAATGAGTAACATCCTTTATAATGAGATACATGTACAGTTGAGAGGTATGCTAATATCCACTCTGTATGCAAAAACCCAGCATACCTCTCACCTATCCATATTTTCACAGAATGTCCAGATTTTTGCCTCATACGTTGGTCTCTTCCTGACAACATTTGTGGTTTTCTGTCAAATTGCTCAGAACTGAAGTCACTAAATAATGACATATATTTGAGTTTCAGATTTCATATCCTTTAGAAAAATGCATGCTAACACAAATCCTTTATTCTAGCAGTATTGCAAGTCTATAAGGACAACACGCCTCTCAACTGTCCAGATTTTCACAGAATGTCCAAATTTTGCCTCATAGTTTTGGTCTGTTCCTCACAACATTTGTGATTTTCTGTCAAACTGTTTTGGATTGAAGTCACTAAATAATAATAAATAATGACAGATATTTGAATTTCAGACTTCATATCCTTCAGAAAAATCTATAAACCTATGGGGGACAAATGTCCAAAAATAAGGGCAGATTTTAAAGGTTGTTCCTATAAACTTAAAAAAAAATTGCTAGACTAACAGGGTTTGTCATAGGGTTTGTGATAGCATGCATTCTGAAACTCAAATGTATGTCATTATTTAGTGACTTCAGTCCTCAGTGATTTGCCAAAAAAAGCACAAATGTTATGAGAACAGACTAAAAATATAAGGCAAAAATCTGGACAGTCTGCAAAAAAATGGACGTTTGAGTGGTATGTACATCATCATCGTCTTTCGGCTGTTCCCGTTAGGGGTCACCACAGCGGATCACCTGTTTCCATTTCTTCCTGTCCTCTGCATCTTGCTCTGTCACACCAACCACCTGCATGTCCTCTCTCACCACATCCATAAACCTTATCTTAGGCCTTCCTCTTTTCCTGTTACTTGGTAGCTTCATCCTTAGCATCTTTTTCCCAATATACTCCGCATCCCTTCTCAGCATATGTCCAAACCAACATAATCTTGCCTCTCTGGCTTTGTCTCCAAACCTTCCAACCTGGGCTGACCCTCTAATATACTTATTCCTAATCCTGTCCACCCTCGGCACACCCAGTGCAAATCTTAACATCTTTAACTCTGCCACATCCAGCTCAATCTTTTGCCTTTTTGTCAATGCCACTGTCTCCAAGCCATATAACATAACTGGTCTCACTACCCTCTTGTAGACCTTCCCTTTCACTCTTACAGGTACTCGTCTGTCACAAATCACTCCTGACACTCTTCTCTACCCACTCCATCCTGCCTGTACTCTCTTCTTCACCTCTCTTCCACGCTCACCGTTACTCTGAACTATTGACCCCAAGTATTTAAACTCATCCACCTTCGCCACCTCTACTCCTTGCATCCTCACCATTCCTCTATCCTCCCTCTCATTCACACACATATATTCTGTCTTAGTCCTGCTGACCTTCATTCCTCTTCTCTCTACAGCATATCTCCATCTCTCCAGGGTCTCCTCCACCTGTTCCATACTCTCACTACAGATCACAATGTCATCTGCAAACATCATAGTCCATGGGGACTCCTGTCTGATCTTGTCTGTCAACCTGTCCATTACCATTGCAAATAAGAAAGGGCTCAGAGCTGATCCTTGATGTAACCCCACCTCCACCTTAAACGCATCTGTCATTCCCACCGCAGACCTCACCGCTGTCACACTACCCTCATAGATATCCTGTACCACTCTTACATACTTCTCTGACACTCCTGACTTCCTCATACAATACCACAACTCCTCTCTAGGCACCCTGTCATATGCTTTCTCCAAGTCTACAAAAACACAATGCAACTCCTTCTGGCATTCTCTGTACTTCTCCATCAACACTCTCAGAGCAAACATCGCATCTGTAGTGCTCTTTCCCGGCATGAAACCATACTGCTGTTCACTAATCAACACATCCCTTCTTAACCTAGCTTCCACTACTCTTTCCCATAACTTCATGCTGTGACTGATCAATTTAATCCCTCTGTAGTTACTACAGCTCTGCACATCACCCTTATTCTTAAAAATCGGTACCAAAACACTTTTTCTCCATTCCTCAGGCATCCTCTCACTTTCCAAAATTTCATTAAACAATCTGGTTAAAAACTCCCCTGCTATTTCACCTAAACACCTCCATGCTTCCACAGGTATGTCATCTGGGCCAACAGCCTTTCCAGTCTTCATTCTCTTCATAGCTATCCTTACTTCCTCCTTGCTAATCTATTGTACTTCATGATTCACTATCCCTACATCATCCAACCTTCTCTCCCTCTCATTCTCTTCATTCATCAACCCCTCAAAGTACTCTTTCCATCTGCTTAACACACTCTCCTCACTTGTGAGTACATTTCCCTCATTATCCTTTATCACCTTTACCTGCTGCACATCTTTCCTAGCTCGGTCCCTCTGTCTAGCCAATTGGTACAGGTCCTTTTCTCCCTCCTTAGTGTCCAACCTTTCATACAACTCTTCATAGGCCTTATCCTTAGCCTTCACCACCTCTCTCTTTGCCATGTACCTCATCTCCTTATACTCCTGTCTACTTTCTTCATCTCTCTGACAATCCCACTTCTTCTTCGCCTGCCTCTTCCTCTGTATACTCTCCTGTACTTCCTCATTCCACCACCATGTCTCCTTGTTCTCCTTCCTCTGTCCAGATGTCACACCAAGCACCTTCCTAGCAGTCTCCCTTACTAGCTTTGCTGTAGTTACCCAGCTATTTGGTAACTCTTCATTGCCTCCCAGTGCCTGTCTTAACTCTTCCCTGAACTCCACCTCACAATTACCCTTTTTCAATTTCCACCATTTGATCCTTGGTGCTGCCCTCACACTCCTCCTCCTCTTCTTGATCACCAATGTCATCCTACAAACCACCATCCTATGCTGCCTAACTACACTTTCTCCAGCCACCACTTTAGAGTCTCCAATCTCCTTCAAACTGGCCCTCCTACATAACATATAATACACCTGTGTGCATCTTCCTCCACTCTTGTATGTCACCCTATGCTCCTCCCTCTTGTTAAAATAGGTATTCAACCATATCTATCCTTTTCACAAAATCCACTACCATCTGACCTTCTGCATTCCTTTGTTTAACACCATACCTACCCATCAATTCCTCATCCCCACTGTTCCCTTCACCAACATGCCCATTTAAATCTGCTCCAATCACCACTCTCTCACCCTTGGGTACAGTCATCACCACTTCATCCAATTCACTCCAAAATTTTTCTTTCTCATCCATTGCACACCCAACTTGTGGAGCATATGCACTAACAACATTAATCCATGCAAAATCTGTCATTCTAGCATCTTTCAAAGTTTATAGGAGCCATATTTAAAATATATCCCTATTTTTCTCACCTTTGTACCCCCATTTTTTAATGGCTTTGTCCAGATTTATTGCACTGACAGGCTGAGAAGTATAAAGGGCAATATTTAAAACCTTTCTTATTTTTGCCCCCCCCCCCCCCACACACACACACACACACATTAAATATTAAAACTAAGGAGTTTTTTTTTAGGTCCCATTAAGGTTCCAGGAAATGAATCGCATAACATTTCGAGGTTTCATAAGCAGGTCATCAACAGCTCAAGTTCAATTAAAAAGAAATCAAAACTAAATATTGTAGCTTTATAGTGCCGTTCATATCATCAAACTAGACTCTTTTCTGCTTTTCTCAGTTAGGGGTCACCACAGTGGATCTCCGGTCCGCTAATGATTGGCAGTGTATTTTTACAGTGCCGAGGTGCCAGCCCGATGCCCAACCTTCAAAGAAGGCACACCCATTCGGGCACGCACCTTCCTGAATATCTTTAAATGTCACTCGACCACGGAGAGGACATGCAGACTCCGCACAGAAGGTGCTCCAGCTGAGAATCAAACGGAAGAACCTCTTGCTGTGAGGTGACAATGTTAAAGGAAAACTCTGGGCTCAGTCACAATTTAATTCAACCCCAAGTACTCTTATTTCCCTGTAAACTTATCCAGCCATCAGCAATTATCAAAATGTATGAAGAAGTTTGTCACTTGTTCATTTCTGCTTTTCCCTAGTATAGAGTAGGAAAGCCCATCCCCAGTTCTTTGCTATCACATTCTTTCCATTGGAATTGGTCACCACCTTCGTGACGTACCTTCGACATAGCTAAATCGGTAGTTCCCTCTCCAGCTGATCCTCCCACATTGTGACATCACCATTATCTAGGTCAGCCCTTATCACGTAGTATAAAGTACTGTATAACTAGTTGAGGAACTCTAGTCCGTCCACTGTTTCAGCCCGGAGTAAAAACAGCATCTGAGCAAGTATTTCAGCAAAACTACAAGCAAAGTCCCTTGGAAACCTTAAACTTTTGCTAACGGTAAGTTCCTATAAGTATTTGTACTGCGTGCAAAATTCTGACGCATAAACAATCATAGTATTATGCAGTTCATGTTCTGTTGCTGTTCTGTTAAATTACATTTTACTGCAAATCTATTTCCTAGCTTTAGTAGTCCTTCTTAGTGAAATTCATGCTGTGTGATATGTGCATGTATATGTGTCTGCGTGACCCAGCAATGTGTGTGAATGCTGAACCGATGGTTTGTGTGTATGAGAGAGAGTCAGCAATGCAGGAGAGAAAGAACAGTGCCCGCGTGAATGCAGGATGTAAGTGTATGAATGCGGAAATGCCTGAGTGTGTGTGTATGAGAGAGAGTTTCCGCTGCATGAGTGACTGCAGGTCAGAATGAGTGTGTGTAAGCAGAATGTCTGTGTGTGTGTGTGAGAGATAGATGGGTGGTATCTGGTTCGGGTGCCAGAGACAGGAATTGCCTTATTTTTTTTCTATTTCGTTCCTTGAAAACAGCTAGGCGATATAGATGTAAATGTAATAAGCCGATCCCTTCATATGTATCGATTGGCTTATTACTGTGCCCTCCTTTTTTTTTAATTGTTGCTTTTAGCACCCAGACCAAGAAAAAAAAATGCTTGTGTGTCTGGTATAGCTGTAGAGTGCGTTTGGTTTCATGTCTGCATGTGTGTGCGTGAATGTGGCCATGAAAGCATGTGCATGGAAGGAGTGTGTATGTCTGTAATATTGCTGGAAATGCTGTGTTTGCGTGAATGGGACAGACTTAGCACTGCAGGAGAGTAAGAACAGTGCGCGAGTGAATGCAGGATGTAAGTGTATGAAAAGCCTGAGTGTGTCTGTATGAGAGAGTTTCCGATGCATGAGTGACTGCATGTCAGAATGAGTGTGTGTAAGTAGAATGTCTGTGTGTGGGTGAGAGAGACTGGTGGTATCTGGTTCGGGTGCCAGAGACAGGAATTGCCTTATTATTTTTTTTTTTTATTCCGTTCCCCGAAAACAGCAAGCTGATATAGGTTTAAATGTAATAAGTCGATCCCTTCAAATGTATCGATTGGCTTATTACTGTGCCCTCCTTTTTTTTATTGTTGTTTTTAGCATCCAGACCGAGAAAAAAAACGTTTGCGTGTCTGTCTGGTATAGTTGTAGAGTGTGTTTGGTTTCATGTCTGCATGTGTGTGCGTGAATGTGGCCAGGAAAGCATGTGTGTGCGTGAAGAAGGGCAAGCGAAACATGAGAGAATGTACATTTTCTGCGTGGAAGCAGTGTGTATGTCTGTGTGAATGTTGACTGTTTCCTAATAATTTTTCCAAGCATCCAGTTTTCTCATGATAGAGAGCCAGTTCATTAACAGTGGCATTGTTACTGATCAGCTCATTACCCAAGAAGCATTTTAATTTGCCATGCCGAATCACCGCTTGGTGCAGAACTGCATAAAAACTGAGCATCTTGTACATCAGACTAAGAAAGACAGCCTTTACTATTCTAAAATGTGGTTTCAGTTTGCACATGCTTGTCACAGTTTGCTAGAGAAACCTGAAAGCAGCTGTCACTGAGAAGCAAGAAAGCTATTGCAGAACAAAGGGATGGGTGCCTGACTGACTGATGACCTGGGCTTCACTAGCAAGCCTGGCACCTGAGGAGTTGCTTAGTGGAATAGGAAATGTAGCAGTTTTTTATGGGGTGGCTTATCCCAGGCGTAGAGAGGCTTTATGTGTAGGATGATAGCTCCAGTGATTATACTTGACTGTAATCATCTTCAGTTTACAAATAAATGGGCAAGGAGCAGCACATTCTCAGTCTTAATGGCTTGGAATGGGGGTTGGGAATGGGTAGGGCAAGCAACAAAAAGCAAACAAGAAGAATCTGTATGGCTGTGAGCATGAACCTGCAAGATGGTGGCTCCGCCTCCTCTCAAGCAATGGAAAAAAGTATTTGATAAGGTTGGGATGCCAGGGATGACTGCTGGCATTCAAGAATGAGCAGGCATAAGGGGCAGCTGACAGTGAGAAGCATAAGGGCAAAAAAAATAAAAATAAAAAAAAAGAGAAAGCTGTTGCTGTGACATAGTTTCAAAGGATACACAAGTTTTCATAAGAATACTATCCTGCCATGGCTGAGTGCCATGATTTTAAATTCAACACAGGTTCACATTCATTGTCATCACTCTATGCTAACATGACTAAAGACATGTTGCAGGAAAAAATACAAGCCATGTTTTGGTTGCTGCTGGGAAGCATCTGCTCTTTATGAGAATCCTGAAGCTGCAATTGATCAGCAGTGGCTACAAAGACTAGAAAGTCAAAGTTAACAAAGATTTGCACAAGTTTATCATTAATCATTAGCTGTTCCACACAGTATGTAAGTAGCTGAGTAGGTCCAATGGCATACTAAGTTATTGAGAATTGTCATTTTTTCTTCATAATCATCTCTATTAAATTTATTTGGTCGTAACTGTCAATAGTGTTAAAAACAGATACACTATGGCCTGCAATGGTGTCATACAGGCATTATGCCTCTGCTATAGCCAGGATTAGTTAAGTCTGACTAGTGTCTCAGGTGCCTGACAGCTCAACCAGGAAGGATGGGCATGCGAGTCGATTGGATACATGTCATCATGTCGGGACCCAATGATGGGAAAACATGGGTGTGACCAACCAAGCTGATGATGGTAGTCTCTTTTAACGTATGTGGCAGGGCACTCATTTGCAATCCTTATGGTGACGTGACTACTCCTGCCACTGCCAAAGGAGGGTTAAGGGTTTAAAAATGGAAAACATTCTCATTCCTGGGATGCTGTTGACACCGCAAAGCACTGTCATAACTACCTGGGTGATGCCCTCCTCAGAAAGTGTATGTCTGATCATGGGGAGGTTTGATGGCTAGCAAGCATGAGTGCAAACATGACAAAAAAGTGAAATACACAGTCCCTCACTCTAAAAACACACACGCACATATATCAACAGTTAAACAGTATACTTGGAAGATTAAACAGAAAACAAAGAGGACAGGCTAAACTCTGATATAGGGCTCAAAGAGCAAAGGCCAGTCACACAAAGTTTGTCTGCCTATTTGGGCATTTAAGTTTTGTTCAAGCGTATACTGCAGCCTCATTTGCAGAGCAGACTTTCTTAACTAGTTTAGATTTAAAATACACTGGCACAATGAATGAAGTAATGTTCAGTTCTGTTCATCTTTAGGACTATTGCAAAAGTGAACATTTGTTTATTTATTAGATTCATTTATTCATTTCCAGTGTGGCAAACGTGGAAAAGCCAATTTACATTGAATGCCTAAACAGTAAAGTTCTAATTTACAACTGAATTGATGATGTAAGGTCAATAATTAGACAGAAACATGATGTTCATTTTAGAGCATGTTAAATAAAGCAAGAAATAGTGACTAAATCAAAGACTGATGCTAAGGTTGGAAAGGGTGTTCAGCCTAGCCTCATCGTTTTGCTACATATGGATTCAATATTTGGTTTTACTTGACCCTCCCAGTGCATTCTTCCCATGTGACACTATGAAAGACCTCTACATTGGAAGGAATGCTTTGGTTTGTAACAAGCAACAATATGAAATAATCAATTCAAGACACTCCAAACCAGAAAGGAGAGATACCTTTACTCTCCACCGCCAAGAGAGATTTTGTGTTTCATAACAATTTTAGAACAGTCTACCTATTATACAAGTGATTGACTTCCTTAGATGTGTAGCAACAGCCTTTCATGAAATATATGGAAAAAGGTGCATTTGTATGAGTCTCATACATCTTCAGTATAGAGAAAATGTTAAGAAAAACATATGCCAGTCTTGTTGATGTATAGTGAAATCAACATAGAGTTTTCTACTTACATGTTTTCCATTTCAGAGAAAAAAATGAATACATTTGGAATGCATAAAATGGATTTATTTGCCATGACATAGCAGAATGTATTATAGGTTCATAGGTGTTCAATAGGCTAATGACCACAAGGGCGTTTTTAAGCCTAGCCATGCATCCTAAATCTCTGAAGAGTTCTGATACCTTGACAAGTGTAAGCATGGGCCTGGGAGATGAACCATTTACAGGTTACCTGTTTGCATCAGAGCATAGGTGCCAAACCAGGGATGAATTTCTGGTTTCCCATCCAATTGCCCAAGTTGCACTTGAATTGGATTAGGGAGGAACTCTGCTTCACATGGATGGGGAGCCTGTTCCATAGAGGGGGTAGTCTCTGTGATGCATACCTATCTCTCCAGCAGGTCCTATTTATATCACAGGCACGGTTTAAGTCTTTAGAATGGGTAATTCTAGTACTGTTTGTTTTGTGGATATGCAGGATGTCCATCACAGTAGGGTCTGACAATGCCCTGTATGCCAAGCATAGATCTCCCCTCAAAACTCTGCACGAGACAGAATATAGGGATAGGGCCTTAAGGTGGTCTGCATAGGATATATTACTTATGCCCTGTATTCTTTTAGTGAGGAACCTCTGTGGACATTCCAGTTGTTGGATATGCCTGGAAAGGTACATACCAGAGGGGACATTACACTCAATGATAGGTCTAATGAATGCTGAATACAGTGGAACAATGACTTCCTTGGACTTGGATGCCATACCTTTGTTTATAAGTTGTGCAAAATAGAATGATTTCCTCACCACTGCAGACACATGATGATCAAAGGCTAGATTATTGTCAATGTGTGTCCCTAAGTCCCTAACTACTGGGTCAACTCTAAGGGGTGTGTTGTCAATATGATAGTTACCAGGGATGGATGACTTCCCAAAGGATACTATTATGCATTTCTTGGCATTTAGTTTTAGTCCATGACTCTGACACCAGTTGCTTGTCTGTGTCAGCCCCTCCTGCAGAACATTTGTGTCAGTGTGAGATTCAATAACAGCTCCTAATTTGCAATCATCTGCACATTTAATCAGCCAAAGACCACTGACATTGGCCTTGACTTATGAGAAGTAAATGCCAAAAAGGAGCAGTCCAGGGATTGATCCCTGAGGGACTCCACTTGTGACTGGTCTTTTTGTAGAGGTGCCTTCCCAATTCTAAATTATATATATATAGTAATGATATATAGATACATATCCCGTATTTAAACCCTTCATTAGAATTGTTCAACATCACATTCATTGTTCATGCAAACAAAATGCTGCTTAAAGGACATCCCTGTCTGGCACCGTTTTGCATTCTTTATTTCTTTTCACCAGCCATTTAGCACAGTGCTTACAAAGCTATTTTCATAAGCTGAATTTATAAAATGCATTATATCCTTGTGTACTACATCCCACAATTAATTATGTATATTGATAGTGAATGCTTTCTCTAAGTCACATCCCATAACTCTTACCCCCATCATCTACATCTACAATATTATATACCAGGTCTATATCATATCCTATAATTCTTACCCCCATCATCTACATCTACAATATTATATACCAGGTCTATATCATATCCTATAATTCTTACCCCCATCATCTACATCTACAATATTATATACCAGGTCTATATCATATGCTATAACTCTTACCCCCATCATCTACATCTACAATATTATATACTAGGTCTATATCATATCCTATAATTCTTACCCCCATCATCTACAGCTACAATATTATATACCAGGTCTATATCATATGCTATAACTCTTACCCCCATCATCTACATCTACAATATTATATACCAGGTCTATATCATATCCTATAATTCTTACCCCCATCATCTACAGCTACAATATTATATACCAGGTCTATATCGTATCCTATAATTCTTACCCCCATCATCTACAGCTACAATATTATATACCAGGTCTATATCAAATCCTATAATTCTTACCCCCATCATCTACAGCTACAATATTATATACCAGGTCTATATCATATCCTATAATTCTTACCCCCATCATCTACAGCTACAATATTATATACCAGGTCTATATCATATGCTATAACTCTTACCCCCATCATCTACAGCTACAATATTATATATCAGGTCTATATCATATCCTATAATTCTTACCCCCATCATCTACAGCTACAATATTATATACCAGGTCTATCGCATATCCTATAATTCTTACCCCCATCATCTACATCTACAATATTATATACCAGGTCTATATTGTATCCTATAATTCTTACCCCCATCATCTACATCTACAATATTATATACCAGGTCTATATCATATCCTATAATTCTTACCCCCATCATCTACAGCTACAATATTATATACCAGGTCTATATCATATCCTATAATTCTTACCCCCATAATCTACAGCTACAATATTATATACCAGGTCTATATCATATCCTATAACTCTTACCCCCATCATCTACATCTACAATATTATATACCAGGTCTATATCATATCCTATAACTCTTACCCCCATCATCTACATCTACAATATTATATAGCAAGTCTATATCATAGCCTATAATTCTTACCCCATCATCTACAGCTACAATATTATATACCAGGTCTATATCATATCCTATAACTCTTACCCCCATCATCTACATCTACAATATTATATACCAGGTCTATATCATATCCTATAATTCTTACCCCCATCATCTACATCTACAATATTATATACCAGGTCTATATCATATCCTATAATTCTTACCCCCATCGTCTACAGCTACAATATTATATACCAGGTTTATATCATATCCTATAATTCTTACCCCCATCACCTACATCTACAATATTATATACCAGGTCTATATCATATCCTATAATTCTTACCTCCATCATCTACAGCTACAATATTATATACCAGGTCTATAGCATATCCTATGACTCTTACCCCCATCATCTATGTCTACAATATTATATACCAGGTCTATATCATATCCTATAACTCTTACCCCCATCATCTACATCTACAATATTATATACCAGGTCTATATCACATCCTATAACTCTTACCCCCATAATCTACATCTACAATATTATATACCAGGTCTATATCATATCCTATAACTCTTACCCCCATCATCTACAGCTACAATATTATATACCAGGTCTATATCATATCCTATAATTCTTACCCCATTATCTGTAGTTATAATATTATGCCAGTTCCTTGAATATTGGAAATAATTATTTAACCTGCCTTTCTCATGAAATTTTTATTATGAATATTCTTTAATATAATCAGACTCCATCATCTTCATCATCATCATCATCTTCTTCTTTCGGTTGCTCCTGTTAGGGTTGCCACAGCAGATCACCTGTTTCCATTTCTTCCTGTCCGTTGCATCTTGCTCTGTCACACCAACAAACTGCATGTCATCTCTCACCACATCCATAAACCTTATCTTAGGCCTTCCTCTTTTCCTGTTACCTGGTAGCTTCATCCTTAGCATCTTTTTCCCAATATACTCAGCATCCCTCCTCAGCACATGTCCAAACCAACGTAATCGTGCCTCTCTGGCTTTGTCTCCAAACCTTCCAACCTGGGCTGACCCTCTAATATACTGATTCCTAATCCTGTCCACCCTCGTCACACCCAGTGCAAATCTTAACATCTTCAACTCTGCCACATCCAGCTCAAACTCCTGCCCTTTTGTCAGTGCCACTATCTCCAACCCATATAACATAGCTGGTCTCACTACCCTCTTGTAGACCTTCCCTTTCACTCTTACTGGTACTCGTCTGTCACAAATCACTCCTGACACTCTTCTCCACCCACTCCATCCTGCTTGTACTCTCTTCTTCACCTCTCTTCCACATTCACCATTACTCTGAACTGTTGATCCCAAGTATTTAAACTCATTTACCTTCGCCACCTCTACTCCCTGCATCCTCACCATTCCTCTATCCTCCATCTCATTCACACACATATATTCTCTGTCTTAGTCCTGCTAACCTTCATCCCTCTTCTCTCTAGACCATATCTCCATCTCTCCAGGGTCTCCTCCACCTGTTCCCTACTCTCACTACAGATCACAGTGTCATCTGCAAACATCATAGCCCATGGGGACTCCTGTCTGATCTCGTCTGTCAACCTGTCCATCACCATTGCAAATAATCAGACTCCAATTTGAATAAATTATTTTAATTTTCCAATATTCATTTTGTTACTTTTTTACTTATTTTCGCATAAAAAAAACTGTTTTCTTTCCATTCATTTAAAACCTTCACAAACATTTTCTTTAGCTGTCTTTTCATATTTTTATAACATTTATACTCCGACTTTTTAATGTCCTGGTGCTGATCTCTCATCTACTTTTTAACATATATTCCACTTCTTCTATTGAAACTTCAGTTGCAATTACTTTCTTCAATATTTGTTTCTCATTCTCTTTAATTGCGACTATATCCCATGCAATTTTCATACCCTTTCTATTTTCATTATGTATCTATTTATGTCCTATTCAGTTTCTTCCTGTTTCCTGACAAAATTAACTTCTTAAAATAATAGCTTTTGTAATAAAAAGTGTCCTGGTTTTTATATGTTTTGTTTAAAGTAAATATTGTTGTTTCCTTAATAATCTTCTCCTTCTTTAATAATTCTCACTATTTCCCTACATAATAGCAATTATTTCATCTGACATTCCCTACATAATAGCAATTATTTAATCTGACATCCTGTAGTTCTCATTTTTCTTCTTTATATACTTTATTTCTATTTATGTATATATATATATATATATATATATATATATAATTTCTTATACTTTTCTTTATATGGAAATCACCAATGTAGTCCGACACTTATATATATATATATATATATATATATATATATATAATTTGTAGTTTCATTATCCTGCCGCAATGTTTTTGCTTCTTTAGTTAATTGACTTAATTTATTTATTCAACTTCTGTGTTTAATCTCATTCACATTAATTTTGCTTCCAACCCAAATGGTTAACAAACTCTGCTCTAATTTTCCTTGTAGTTTTCTCAAAATGTTACTCATTCTCTTCCTGCTTTCATGTTTCTTGCCATTCATGCATCCTATTGATAAGTCTAAGCCAGTCAAAGAAGATATGAACTAATTTCTCACTTATATGCTACTCTTTAACTCCTCACATACTGTGTACTTGGTTTATTAGAGCTGGTTCTTTCTTTGGCCTGTACTTTGCAATCAATTATTTCAGCTGACAATATATGTTTCTTTCTCACAAGTCACAATTTCACTTTTATCTCTGTATAATATCGACAGTTTTGATATTTGCTGCAGTATAATGCATGGCTGCAATTCTTAAATAGAAAACCCTATGTTCTAACAGAATAGCAACAAAACATCAGAATTATTTTTTTCTAGCAACTGTCTTGCTAGTCTGCCTTGCTTTATAAGCTGGACATCAAGCTAACCCAGGACAGCAGAATCATTATTATCATCTGGCACTGCACTGAGGTTCTATATCCAGAAAAAATGTTTATATAAATTGCAAAAGAAGAGGACAGTTTTACTCTCTTCCCTTTTTGACCACAAGCACAAAAAATACCTGGGTTGTCATCTATATCAGATCTGTGTGCCTGATGTCACTCTGAATAAATTAGTCTCTGGCATTTTAATAGCTTTATCCACAGAACTAGCCCAGTTTATCTTTCTACTTCCTAAGTACAACTGGCCTATTCATTCCTCTAAGGGGTGAGAGATGGGTTTTGCTGGTCCAGGAGATAGACTTTCAGCACATTTATTCCCTGACTGATGATTTTTTCAGCCATTTCATTTTCCCACAGAAACAAGAGCTGTGCAGCAGAGTGAAACAGCGTTCAGATTCTGTGCACTATCTTAACCCTCTTTGTTGACTTATTTACTCCATAATGGGTAGCATCCAGGAGGTGCATGTGTAGTTTTACACATGTAAAGTCTTTTGACATGTTACATGCAGTGTGTACATGCTAAGCTCCTTGCTATGGGTGATACAGCTGCACTCCTGCAGGTGCTGTCAATGTAGTGAGGTAATCCTTCATCTTTACCCCAGGATGGGCAAGCTAACTTTGGATTCTAACTCCTACTCTCCCTAAGTCAGTCTTTCCAGTATCTTTGCTGTTAGTTAAACATGTTACATCTGGGGTGTATCCAGGTCTTGATCCCTGTTTGCCATGGATCAAAGATAGTCTTCAGCATTTTGGATATACTCATCACACCCACAGTCATAGAGGTATGCTTTTGTACCACATACAACCTGGAATGGCATTACAGGAACATAGCGAAGGACCATTACATTTACTTTCCTGCAGTCTCCTAAAAGCTGAGCTGCAGCAGTGACTGTTCAGCTAATGAACAATGCACACAGTCTGTAGCACAAAGGAAGGAAGACTTAATTGTGACAATGCACAACCACAATTTGACTACAGGATCTGGGCCCTGAGGAGTTAAATGGGGGGGGGGGGGTGACATGCATTTTTCTTAGGTTACCAGTCTTGCAGTACAGCTATTCTCCATGCTGAAATCTTTAGGTTTATTGAAAATACGAGATACACACTAGCAGAAAGAAACATGGTGCAATCCATACAGTCTTGTGGAATGACAGAACCTCTAAGAGGTATTTGCCAAAGTTGCTGTCCTGATGAATCAGACTAAATAAGCATCAGTTAACAGAAGTTGCAACTCGGGGCCCTATAAAAGTTGATTTGCATGACAGAGGAGGGTAGATATTTTCATTGGTCTGCATCTACCCTAAACTTACATGAGGAAAAAAACAAATAGCCTTTAGTAGCCTATTTACCTAATGCAGACATAACACCCACATTAGCTACTCTCTACCTATTTATTTGTGTGTTTGTTTATGTAATTAATGCTAAATCTGAGGAACAGGCAAGTAAATGGGCTTAAACGTCTTGTTTTGATCCATTAACCATGCTACATGGGCAGAAATACAAATACCGATACAATTTAAAATGTTTTACATTAAGCAGTAAGACAATACATATGACAACTATGCATGCAAGGTGGAGAATTGGTTATGGGTTTACCTGATTTAAAATAGTATATATCAGTACAGAAAAAGTGACAGATCCAAATATATACAATATATTGTAGTGATTAGAAATACTTATAATTTGAATGTATACACAAACTTGCAAGAAGATGATACAGAGGAAGTATAGTGGTAAAGATGATTTAGATGTTAGATAGGAAGACATACATTGCAGGTGGCAGAAATGAGACAGTAAAAGGCAAAAGTAGTAATGAAAAGCTGAAAAGATGAGAAAGGGAAGAATAATATGTTGGAAAGAGTCCTTATAAATGAGATGACAGGCTAATATCAAGGTAGTTAAAGGGGCACTGGCTCAGATTTTTTGCTACAGGAGTTTGTTTACATTTTAGTACTCTGTAAGTCACATGTTCGGTTAGAGGCAAGGTTTTCAGAGCCCTTTTAGCATACTGCAGGTCCGATTACACAAACTCTCAGTGGGGGTTGTTAGAGGAGATGCTTAGAACTTACAGTTGCAGCCAGTTTGTCCTCTTCTGTTTTCCTTCCCCCGCTCATGAGCAATTAGATTAGCTGAATGATTGGATTTTACTCAGCTAGAGATGCTATCTTGTCACACATACAGCTGGAGCCTCTTTAACAATGAAGTGATAGCTACTTTACTATGTACTTGTTTTTGCAAAACTGTGTCTAGTAAGTATTCAAGCCTAGGCAATAGTATTTTTCATGCTTTTTGCTACAAATCTTTTCCCCTCCACTAGCAATTATTTTACATACAGTGTGTTATTAGTATTGCTTAGTGTGTGTGTGTGTTCGTGAAATGATGTAGGTGTGCTTTTATAATCGTACCGATTTTCCCTCATTTTACAGCACAGCATTGCTTTGGACAGTTGTGCCTTGCAAAGAAACATGTTGACTAACAAATGTCCAAATATTCTAAAATAATAAAATATTCTGTATCTTTTCTCTAAAAATGTCATGCAGCTTTGGAATTGAATCGAATCACTGCTCTAAAAGTATTTTCTTATTAGCTGATGTGTATGTTGTCCTTCAGAAATCACACCATAACTATTTGTCTAATAGTGATTCCATCCTACTGGATTTCTTTTCTCACTTTTTTTCTATCATTCATTGTGGAAAAATGTTTTCAGCTTTCACATCTTTCCTGGATGTTTGACTGCAGTACAGTTAATTTACACTGATTAGCATTTAAAAGTTGAAGCAAATGCGGTCTATACATTTCCCCATATACTTTTCAGTACCATTCCGAGTATATTATAGTAGGTAATTACAGGGGTATTTTTACTAAGGCAGTAAAAATTAAGTGTTGCAACCAAAATCTCATGCCATCGATAGCCCTATATTTTGTCAAGTTATAATAGCTACTTTTCTATGTATGTATGTATGCATGTATGTAACACAATCTACGTTTATATTCATGTGGTTTGAAAATAACATCCTCTTCGTGTGTTACTGACACTTGAAATTCTAGGCATTTTTTAATGTCTATAAATTTCAGATATGATACATATCTGATCATGCAGATCACAGTTCACAGACCTATGAATCACGTCTGTACATCGGCTACATGATAGCATCACATAACACAGTGTTTAGTACAGAGTAGTGACAAAACCTAAAAACTTATACAGATGCAGTACTGTCATCTTGGAAAACTTAGCAGGACATGAGTGAACAACAACATTTACATAAGGCCTGCCAGTACACTTCTGGATGATCCAAACCATGCAAACACACCCCAACACCTGAATGAGAAACAGTCTACTCACACTAAATGTATTGTCTAGACAGCTAGACTGCAGATATCATGCCAGTGACACAGTGTTCCCACTGAATATATCACCATCTGGTGATTGCTCAGGTAAAGTGCTACACCCCTTACCTGAATGCATCAAATGAAAACAAGGACATGTTGTCTCAGTCCAAGGATACGACTTCCATCACCTTGTCAAATGTCTGCAACAGTACACACAGTTTACCTATTAATTTCAGTTTGGTAACCAAGAAAGTGGATTGGCTGACAGACTTTTTTCAGTCGCAAGCTGACCTCCATAGTACAAGACAGAAACAGAAAATGGAAAATAGAATGAAGTATTATACCACTTTCTGAAGGAATGTCAAACAGTTTGGCAAAATGCAGAAGTGGAATTCAAGCACGATGATAGATAAAGATAAAACAAATGAAGTGAGAGCAAACTATAGCTATAACGTTGAAGACCAAACTAATAAAACTGGACAGACAAACATAATGTGAGACAAGATCCAGAACATTTTGGAAAAAAAACATATATAAAGACATTGCGCATAATACACAAATGCCACAGATATAGCCAACCTGCTGGCAGACAGGTTCAGTGAAGACTTCACCCCCCCGTCCCCCCATCAGTAAACCAGGATATCCCCAGCACCTGCCCTCTCAAAGACAAAAAATGCAGTCTCCATGGGACCCAATAACATCCCTGGCTGCATCCTGCATGAACTCAGGCATGAGCTCTCTGCTCCATTAGATACCCTATTCAACCAAAGCCTGAGCACCAGCTTCATCCCAGCTGAATGGAGGACAGCCACTGTCATCCCTCTACACAAAGGTGGAGCTACCACTGACCCAGGCAATTATAGGCCCATCAGCCTAACTAGCCTGATCTGCAAGGCCATGGAATGCATCATCATCAAGGATATTGGCAACTTCCAAAAGCTTGACCCCACACAGTTTGGTTTTGTCAAAGGGAGATTGTGCTTGTTAAACTTGGTCAACTTCTTTGAAACAGTCAACAAAGACATAGACAAGGGGAAGACGGTGCACAGCGCCTACCTTGACCTCGACAAAGCTTTTGACACTATTCCCCACTCAGGCATAATAGATAAACTCTCCCAGCTAGGCATCAACCCGTATGTTACCAGATGGGTAGCTAACTGACTCACTGATAGAACCCACTCAATCAAACTAGGGGAAGCCACCTCTGGTAGTAGACCTGTAACAATCAGTGTACCCCAAGGATTGGTCTTGGGGCCTCTACTGATTGGGATGTACTTTTCTGAGGTGCAAGCTAAAACCAGTGGTCTGTGGCTGACCAGGTTTGCAGATGACTGCAAGCTGGGTGCTGTCTTAAATTCCCCTAGTGATGTGAATATCTTCCAAGAGGGCCTTACCCAAACAAATGACTGGTGCCAGTAGCATGACCTCAAACTGAATGCCAAGTGCATCATTATTCTCTTTGTAGAAAATGTCATCCCCACTAATTATCACATTAATAACAATGTATTAAACATGCAATCAGTTGTGAAGGACTTAGGCACACAGGTTGATAGCAACCTGACTTTTGACCATGACGTTGCCTCTGTTGTATGGAAGGGTTTCTGCATGGCCCACTTCATAAATAAGGGTATTTCATCCAGGAACAAGAAAGTCAAAACATCCCTGTAATCCTCCCTTATCAGACTCATTATCGAGTACAATTCCCCCTTCGGCATGTACCTTGCCAAGCACATGCAGCAGTTTGAGAGAGAACAGAGGCTCCTGACCAGGAAAATCCAGGGTCTTAAACACTTATCCTATACAGATAGGCTAAAACCCCTGTCCCTCTACTCAGTCTCATACAGACTGCTCAGAGATGACCTGTGTCCTGCATACAAGGCCATTTCAGACCCAGCCTTGATGGAGTTCCTGCATACCCATAAGACAAACTCCACTCGTGCAACCCACAAGCAAGGCCTTAACCTGGTCTGTGACATTAATAGAACTTGTTGGCAGGATAGATTTGTGTCCCAAAGACTCCCCCATCTGTGGAATAGTCTCCCTCTCCATGTCAAGCAGAGTATCTCTCTATCCCTCTTTAAAAGGAACCTGGATGACTGGATAGGAAACAGAAAATATACCCCTGGGATCCCAACTGTGTTCCTGCTGGATAGGGGAAACAGGTGTTGACTTTGAGAGAACATGGGTGAAATTCTTGGCTAGGCTTATAAGGGCCACTGGACCAATAGCCTAGTATCATCCTATGAACCTATGAACCTATAATAGAAAATTATATACATCTACATATATATATATATATATATATATATATATATATATATATATATATATATATATATATATATGTATATACACACACACACACACACGCACGCACGCACGCACACACACACACACACACACACACACACACACACACACACACACAATGTGGTAGGACTGAAAACCTACACAACAAATAAATACATTACATACATTTACAAAATGTTATTCAGAACAGTTTGGGTTGCACAAAGCTAGTGAGAAATTGTGCTAATAATATCCCGTTAACTTTAATGCTGAAATAAAATGAAATTATACTGAAAAATAAATACGCACATTGGACACAAAGTACAGGAATGAAATAGAATCAGAAACAATGACCTGAGAACACTTTGGCATGAAATTACAGTATCATTGTATTTGTTATTCATCAAGTCATTAAAGTATGAGGAGATTCCTCAAGACTGGAGATGTGCACGTGTGCAACCCATATTTAAGGGACAGTCGAACAGCACAAACCCAGCATCACAGAGACTCATAACTTAAGATTATAGATGTGCACTTGTTATACCCATGTTTAAGAGAAAGAGAAATAGGGCAAACCCAGAGTCACAGACACGCATAATGTAAGATTGGAGACATGCACTTGTTCAATCCATATTTAAGGGACAGAAGAACAGGACAAACACAGAGTTACAGAGTCCCATAACTTAAGATTGGAGACATTCATTTGTTTATTCCATATTAAGGGACAGGGGAACAGGACAAACCCAGCATCACAGACACCCATAACTTAAGATTGGAGACATGCCCTGGCTCAATGCATATTTAAGGACAGGGTAACAGGACAAACCCAGAGTCATAGAGACCCATAACTTAAGATTGGAGACATGCACTTGTTCAGCCCATATTTGAAGGATAGGGGAACTGGACAGATGCAGAGTCACAAAGACCCATAACTTTATTTTTGTGTAAAAACAATGGAGAAGGTTATTTGCATAATGCATCATCAGAATTGAGAAGACTAGCCCCCGGATTCACTATACTTCTTTGCAGGACTAGCTTTGTCCTGCACAGAAGCAGACATTTAGGAGCAGGACAGCAGAGTGCCAGGCATATTAATGAAGACATGCTGCCTGAGCTCCTAAATGGACACGGATCATGTACGAGTGCAGGGGGGTGTGTCTGAGAGCAAAGCATCCCTGCAATCAAGAACAGCAGTTTAGGAATAAGAATGAGTGAGACCGCTCATAGGTGTTCACATATCCCCAGCAACATCCCCCCAAGTTTATAAGAGCAATAGTTAATATATAAAATAGAAACAAGCTTCTTTTTTTAATCAAACAGATAAAATTTAACTGTAGGTGTGCGGGTTTGCCCATTGCTTAGCTGTGTTTATTGCAGCTTAAATGACACACTAGGACAACAATCAAGATATATGCAAATTAAGCAGTACTGCAATAGTGTAGTGTGCAGAGCATTCACCTTATGAGCACTCATTCCCAGTTCGAGTGCCACACCATGTCAAATCACTTTATGAACAATATTTTTGTTGCATAACCTACTAAATAACATATATTTGTGAATTGGAGTACTGCATTAAATGCAGACGTGAGGTGTCATTGTCATAATGTTGTAAAATCCACAGATAATCACAAGTGCCCCATACAGTATATGTACACATGAATCAGGGATACAAATCAAAGGTACAATGTGTAATGAATGATAAATCCATAGTTTCCAAATCCACCACCTTCCAAAAAAAATTTTACATTACTGTCTAAATTAGTGTGGTGGTAAGTGGGAGTAAGCACTATTAAGCAACAGTAAGCATATTTAAGCAGTAGTAAGTGAGTTTAAGCCCGTTTGTGTGGGGGTAAGCAATGCGCACACAGGTTAAGCAATATTAAAGCTAACTCTCTGTAAGCATATTTAACCAGAGGTTAGCATTGCTTACCGTCGCGCAAACCCGCTTACAATTGCTTAAAAGTGCCTTAATCACTCTGTATGCAACAGACACTGTTCTGGCCAGAAACAAAATAAACAGCCTTGACAGGTCTTGAACCCAGGACCCTGTACACTATAGTCACAGTAGTTAACCACTAAGCTATCACAGCAGTACATAGGATTGAGGTATCACCAGAGAGATCCTCATTATAGGAAAATAAAACTGAACATGTGAAAGGAATCGATGTACAGTTTTATGTTGTATAACCTACTACATAACATAAATATGTAAACTGGTTTACTGCATTAAGCCCAGATGTGAGGTGTCATTGTAATAAAGTGTTGAAATCCCCTAATAAACACAAGGACCCCATACAGTGTACGTACACATCAATCATGGATACCAAACACATATATAACATGTAATGAATAATAAATCAATGCCAAAAAGCAAATAGTATGCAAATTAAAATTAAGCAACACTAAGCATTGCACAAACCAACTTACTAGGTGTAAGCAATATGTAGGCCAGCTTACTCAGTTTGCCCATTGGTATACCCATTTAAGCAATGCCAATCTCAGGTTAACATGTTTGCCCATAGCCAAGGTTACCAATACAAAGCAGAAGCCTGGGACCATCTCACCCGTGAACTCACCAGTGCCACTGGCATACCTGAACTGATGAGCAGGTCAGGCATCACTCTGCTGACCTGAAGTGGAGAAAGGGGGATCTGTTGGATCAGTGAATCCAAGAGGCTAGGAGGATGGGGGATGTCTCAGCCATATGTAAGTATCAGTCCACTACCTGTTTAATAATTGCCAGCTCATGTATATTATGGATAGGTGTGGCTAAATATTCCTCTTATGTCTTTCACAGTGGCAGTTGAGTGGGCTGTGAACCAGGAAGCCCAAGCCTGTAGATTGCAGCGGCTGCGACACAAGGCAGGTTAGTAATACTCTTGCATGTACTGTCATAGGAAATAAATCTAAACTTAGCAGTTAGTTAATTGCCTGTATAAAACATGTATTGTTTAAGGCATGTACTGCACACATCAGAGAATATGGCAGGTACAGTATCATATAGGTTGCATGTAAATAAAAGCATAATAGCCTAACAATAAAAGTCTAACTGTTGGACTGCATGTGTTTACTCTGGCATCATATGGTAATGTAGAGTTGCAATCTCTTAATAGTACTGTTGTATTAAGCACTATTACCCACACTGTGCTACATAAATAAAATGTGTAGGAATGTCTGTATATGACTGTTGTAATCACAAGAGGTCACATAGTACAACTGAGACAGACTTATACAGGAAACAGTGAAAAGATAGACAACATAATCCAAATAGCACACTCAACTGAGACGTGAACTGTTGTATTTTTAGCATACACAGCCATGGTTCAAATCCTGGGAAAGGTAGTAGGCTGTATGCAGAATCATACCCCACAACTATGCAGATATGTCTGGAATGTCCAGTAAATTGGTCCATATCTGCTGCCTGTCACCCTGTCACAATGTCTCCCTTTCAAATCAGTGGGATGATCCCAGACATTTAGGCAGCAAATAAAACAGGGTTTATTACATCAAGCTTTTGAGTTGAAACTCTTTTTCAAGAAAAAGAGTTTCAGCTTGAAAGCTTGATGCAATAGACCCTGTTTTATATAGATGGTCGTGCTGTGCCTTTTGTTACTGGATTTAATTTTGTGTTGGTTCATCAATATGTCTAGCTATTCTACACCTGTTTCTTGGACTTTATTAGGCAGCAATTAAGAAATACAACTGATTGTCAGACATCTCTAAGAACAAACCTGTCACTCTAGCAACTCCCCAAAATGTTATGAGAGTAATAAGCCAAGTATGTCCCATCTCCATCCCCATGTTGTGAAGCTGTGACCAGAGTGTGTGCAGTAACACAGTGAGACGTATATGCATAATACTAATGTGGAATTTGGTAATATGTGTGGCAACATTCAGGTAGTGCTAACAAACATTGCCCTCACAGGTCTGTATGATACGAAAACTGTGCCTAGAAAAAAAAGATTGATACCCTGTACTGGTACTGTTTACTCTGGTATTGTATGGCATTGTTAGTGTTGCAATTACTCTGAATAATAAGGTATTACTCATCACTGTGACCCACACTGTGCTACAAAATAAAATTGTCTAGGAAATCCTGTATAACAGTGTAGTAATTACAAGGTCAGATTGTAAAACCACAGGAGACTTAGAGACAGAAATCAGAGAAGAGATACACACACTCAAGTGTGATAGACACTGTTTTATTTTTAGCAGACACAGCCATGGTTCGAATCCAGGGAGTGGTAGTAAGCAGTATGCAGAATCATACCCCACAAGTGTACAGAATTTTCCAGAATGCCCAGTAAATTGGCCCATATCTGCTGGCTATCACCCTGTTCCCCTGGCATATCCGTGTGCTAATCTTCGACATGTAGGCAACATTTCATGTCATATAACTGACTGTCAAGCCTGTACATATTTGGAAAATGTCAATGGAAACAAACCTGTCATTGTACAAAATCACCAAAGATTTAAGAGGGCAATAGTCAAAATATGTCCCGGTTCACCTGCATGAGGTCAAGACATGCCCAGAGTGTGTGCAATAAGAGATGGATAGGTATGTGCATAACATCAACCTGGAATCTGGGAATATGTATAGAAACAGTTAGGTAGTGTTAACAAACAATACCTCCACAGGTATACCAGGTAAGAGGTGTATACTGCAGGTAAAACTCAGTTCATGTATATACTTGTCTACATCCATACCACTGTCCAAAGTAAGGCCATAGGGTAGTGTACTAAAACCTGTAAGGTACAGATCACAGCACTGACTAGGAAAGTAATGAGAACTACAGGACTATACTAGTTGTTAATTGACATCTTCCCCCCGCACCATATCTGCAACAAAAAATTAAAAATACACAACTCAAATCGGTATGTGCTCCTTTAAATCTATTGTTGGGACATATGTCCTATTGTTTGGTAAATATTTAAATTTGTTCCTATGCATGCGCCATGCTGAAATGCACCCACATTGGTGGCATGCTGCCATCAATATACCTGCATGCTGTTGTAATGGCCACTGTGGTTCCATGGATCTAGGACTTTTGATCGAAAGATCAAAAGCTCGAATCCATTACCACCGAACACACTATAACGAAAGTGCTTTCATCGAAAAAGTGCTTCCATTAAAGTATGTAAAAAAAAAAAACACAAAATTTACTTGAATGCAGGGTGGCAAGCCCCCCTGCACCCCCCCAATGTGGGGGGCTGTGCCCCCCACACACCCCTACTTTGCTATTCTCACTACGAGGTCGCACTACAGTGGGGAAAAGGGAATTTTCCCTTACTGCACAATAGTACGACGGGAACAACAAGCATACTTATGCAAAAGTGCTGCTTCGGTCAACAGCACTTTTGTGCAAGTATGTTCACCAATTTGGGATTCGGTGAAAGATGCAGTTGAGCATCTGTACGGATCCCAGTTCCATCTATGCATGTGCTCTGTTTGCTATGCAACTGTTCCATATCTGGTGTTTTGGGTTAATGGGAATATCCATGCATGCTGTTATACCTAATCCTGGATTGTGCTGACTATTACTAACCCACATATGTTGTAAATTTGAACACCATAGCACACTTGGGAAGACCGGTCCCCAGCGGACCCACCTGTCCCATCTCAGCTGGCTGTGGCACCGTGCACCAGCATGTCTGGGACTGACCCTGGGACCTCCTTGTCCACCTCAGGGGATGGGGCTCACCACTCCCTGGGAGTGGGCGCGGACAGGACACTGTCACCCATCACTAGGTCTGGGGTGTGGTGTGTAGCGAGCTCTGCGGGTAGTTTGGAGATCTGCTACACCAGCTTGAGGGCTGTGTGTCAAAATAGATTGTCAGCCTGGCCCTCCTACTCAGCCCCCAGCACAGCCACCTTTGTGGCTATGAAGATGAAGTGGTGACTGCCCATGGGTGGGGACCTCAGTCCCACTGTATTCGCTAGGGGGCTCATGGGCTTCCGCTTTCCAAACACTCCTCTCCATCAAGGTGTTTACCCCCCCACATGTCATATACCACCCCTGTATACTGTCTTATCTCTCTTGTCTGTTATCCTACCCAACCAACCTCCCCAAATATACTTATTATCCCTCCACAACATCCCACTCTCACCTGAAAAAAAGGGCAATCTGTTCCCAAAAAAAAAAATCTGACCGCATACATAGCTGTCCATTTCACACATGTGCCACTGGATACATGTAATCTGGTCTAATTGGCTTCACAACATATTATTGTTGTCCTCACTCCTCTCTCAGGAGTTTAAGTGTCCATATCTATCTCCAAATTCAGTGTATATGCACAGCTTTTGCTGTAGAAGAAATGAGCAGCTATGGACCTTCCCTAAACCCGTCCTGCACATCCCTAGCTATTTCCCTACTGTCTTTCCCCTCTTTGTGCACCTTTTTCACCACTATCTTATCAACCTGTTTTCATTTCTTTTAAAGAAATTAGCATGGGGTAAGCGGGGGTAAACACTTTTAAGCATCAGTAAGCAGGTTTAAGCCTGTTTGCGCGTGGGTAAGCAATGCCTACACAGGTTAAGCAATTGAGAAGTTACAACCGTATAAGAAACTGTAACCAGATGTTTGCAGTGCTTAACTCCACACAAACCCACTTACAACTGCTTAAAAGTGCCTTAATCACTGTCCAGCAACAAGATATACAGCCTCTGCAAGGATCGAACCCAGGACCCAGCACACCATAGCCAAAGTGATTTTCCACTAAGCCCTGTCAGATATACATAATCTTGAAGTTTTCACAAACATATCATCCAGCACAGTCAGTCAACAGTACAGGAAATGTATTTATACATGTAGATGTATGTGTGTGTGTGTATATATATTTATATCTATCTATTGATATATATATATATATATATATATATATATATATATATATATATATAAAACATATATATATGTATATATATATATATATATATATATATATATATATATATATATATATAAAACTATATATACACACACACACACACACACACACACACACACACACACATATATATATATATATATATATATATATATATATATATATATATACATACATACATCTATAGATATATATGTCTACATACATATGTCTACATATATATATATATATATATATATATATATATATATATTTATAGATATAAAAGAGAACATAACAAATACATATATGACCAAAGCCACCATTAGTGGGAGTGAGGGGACCCAAGCTAAATATGTTTTGTATGTATTGATAGCACCCCTCCCCCACAGCAAAATAGATTTGCCCTGTAATACAATACCAACTGTTGCAAATCTCATATCCAGGACCCAACACAACATGGGCACAAAACGTTAACAGTAATCCATCCCACCTGTATGATGTCAGGATGGTATCAATAACATATCATGCAGTACACTCTGACCATAGGAAATGTACAATGTGAAAGGAATAAACATTCCAAAGATACACACACACACACACACACACACACACACACACACACATATATATATGCAGATACATATACGTATATATAGATATATAGTTAACTACACATGCACCCACATAGATATGTATAGGAATCTACCTATTTAGAGGGTGCACAACATACTGAACAGCCAGTATTCCTCCAGTTGTCACCTTATCAAACGAACAGTGTACGAGTCACTCATACAAAGGACAATTGTTGCCTGAAACATACTCCCTCAGAGAAGTCAAAGGATACGACACCACACACAGGTTTGCATACATAGGGAAGTTTTATTTGTGTACTGTCACAGTTGTATGTGCCATGTCATATATTTATTTATTTATTTATTTTACATTTGTTAACCGGGATGGTCCGACTGGATACATGTCCTTTTTCGGCGGAGGCCCAGGGAGAAAAGCTCCAACAGAGTTACATTGATAATTAGGTACAGTAAATGAGCTGAAAGAACTTAACAAAAACATAGGCTATTTACATACAAGTACAAGACTGCCATTACTATTTCTGAGATTACTACAAATGTAACATTATTAACATATTAGCAAGGACGGTAGGCAGTATAATGACATAGAGTTAGACAGGATACATATTTCTTTATCACAGTATACAAAGTACTTACCATCTTAGCTAATTGTTTATGTTTTAGTTAATGGCACAGAGCTAGTCTGGGTTTGAGCAAGGACATAGCCAGTGTGACTTGAAGTGGAGTTTTAGACTATTTTTGAATTGACTTAGAGAAGTTGCAAGTGTGATGTTATTTGGGAGAGAGTTCCATATTTTACCAGTGGTGTTGGCAAATAGGGCGTCACCACCTAGGTTGAGAGATTTAGTTGTTTGGACAAGGAGTCTGTTTGCTGAGCGAAGGCAGCTTAGATTGGAGTAGGGAGTCATTAAGTTTTTTAGTGCTGGGGTATTCTCAGGTTGTTTAAGGATTTTGAAGGCCTCTATGAGTTGGGACTGGTGAAGAAGGTGTGGAAATTCTATCCATCCAAGCTTTTTCAGGTTAGTACAGTGGTGTGTTCTGTAGGGTAGACCTGTAACGAACCTGGCAATGTAATTATAGCAGGATGAGAGCTTGGCCAAATCAGATTTGTTAAGGTGAGTGAGGACAGGAGAGGCATATAGTAGGGTAGAGAGAAGTTTGAACGGGCTGTGGCTGCCCTGGCATTCGGGGTAAGGAAGGCTTTAATTCTATATAGGGTCCCAAGTTTCTTGTTGACTGACTTAATGGCTTGGTTGATATGTATATCAAATCTGAGTTTATTGTCAATGTTTACTCCTAATAGCTTTGTATAGGTGTCTGGGGAGATGATGGTCCCATTATTGGATTTTATAGTGAAGTTTTCAGTCGGAGATCTATTGGTTGGGTAGAAGAGAAGTAACTTGGTTTTGTTTGGATTTAAGATCAGGAGATGGTTGGCAAGCCAGTTTTCAACTTTGGTGAAGCTATGTTGGGTGGTAGTTAGTAGATTTGCAAGAGAGGCATTGGAACATATTATAGTCGAGTCATCTGCATATTGAATGCAGGTGGCTTCAGGGATGACTGTTTGGATGTTGTTTATGAAGACTGAAAAGAGGAGAGGTCCTAATATGGAACCTTGAGGAACTCCTATGGTATTTGGTAGTAGGCAGGAGAGCTTGTTTTGCCACATTACTGCTTGTTGTCTCCCAGTGAGGTAAGCTTGAAACCAGTCAAGGGCTGGAGTATATAGATACAGGGTTTTTAAAGTATATAGAAGTAACTGATGGTTTACCATATCGAAGGCTTTCGATAGGTCCAGGAAGAGAGCGGAGGATATTTTTTATTATTCGGTTAAGATTAATGTTTTCAGTAAGAGAGGAGGGCAGTGGTTGTACAATGATGGGGTCTGAATCCATGTTGAGAGTCTGTGAGTAGTTTATTTTGGGTTAGATAGAGCATTAGTTGGTTATGCATGCACTTTTCCATAATTTTGGCAAGTGGTGATAGTATGGCTATAGGTCTATAGTTGGATAGTTCTGTGGATGAACCTCCTTTGTGGAGTGGAATAACATAGGATATTTTCCAAATTGAGGGGATTGAGGCCTCAGTTATGGTTCTGTTAATTAGGATTGAGATAGGGTAGGCTCGACATCTGCAGCAATTTGCAGGTATTCAGCCGCAGAAGATCGGCTGAAAGGGTGGTTGGCTTCAGTTTTTTCAAAAGGGATCTGATAAAGGATGTGGACACTGGCTGGAAGTTAAAAGAGTGGTGAGTCGGGTATAGTGTTTATAGAAGTGTGGGGAGGAGAAAGTTGGTTAGCTAATGACTGGATGGTTTCTGTGAAGAAAGTATTGAATGAATTGGCTATATCTTCTGGCTCTTGTCAGATAATGTTCCTGGGGTCAGAGTAGTGGATTTGCCTGGTTGGAGAAGTTTATTTATGCCTGCCCAGTACTTTTGAGGGTTATTCTGATGTTTATGTTGCAGATTGTAGAAGTAATTTTTCTTATCTAGTATGATGGCTTTTTTAGTCTCATTTCTAAGTTGTTGGAATTTGATCGCTCTAGGGGTAGTTTGGTAGTCGCCATTTATCCCACACTTTGTCTCTAGTTGTTATTTTGGTTTTGGTGTCTGTTGTTAGCCAGGGTGCTAGTTGAGTTTTAATTCTTATTGAGCGTTTAGGGGCATGCGAGTCAAGTATAGTAAGGAATGAATTGTTAAATGATGACACTGCCTCATCAAGGGGAAGGAACTTTAGTTTTGTCCAGTTACATGATTTGAGTTCAAGTTGAAATTTAGTTGGGTCAAAGTTTTTCTTGGATCTGATAGACCTATAAATAGGTAAGCTTGTACAATTAATTTTGTCTTTCATGATGTATGTCAGCAGGTGATCACTAAGATCATTAGGGAGAGTTCCAGACATATAGTTCTGGGGATGACTGTTGGTGAGTATCCAGTCTAGTATACTCTCTTTTTGGTTATTGTTACCTGTACGTGTGGTAGATGATATTATTTGAGAGAATCCATGTAGGTTAACAGGGATGGGGTTGGACTGTGCTGTGCATTGGTTCCAGTCAATATTAACATCACCCAGGACACCTGTTTATACTTTGAGATGTAAACAAACAGATTAATGCAACTCTCAAGCAGATCATTTAATACAGTAATCTGAAAGCATTGCATATGTTGCTGTCCAGGCCAAGGCCTGCAAGCAGTACAACAGTAAAGACAGACTGGGCCACAGGACAACAATCAATCAACCATAAGTAATGCAGATGTATAGTCCAGCACTCTGTACGCAATCCCAAGGGGGAAAAGACATAAGCTGACACAATGGGATGTATCTGTTATATAACAATGCATAACTGAAACCATCACAATCACACTGAGAAACAGAACACTCTGTATGGCAGTAAACAGTAGGCCAGCAGTTTTCCCAACGTGTAATGTATGGTAATGTAAATCCATAAACCTTAAGGCAGCTTACTCCTGATTTTCCTCACATGTTGTAACAGCCTAGGTTATTTATTGTTCATATTCCCCCATAGACTGACTTACAGGGGCATATAACACTGTTACATACACTGACCTCTGGACTGCAGAAGGGCACACATGTTTTGAGCAGATGAAGCCCATATATATATATATATATATATATATATATAAACCCAACTCCACAATATGTGTGGGGGCCAAAACAGCACTGGAATGATGGCAGGAATGGCAGCATGACATAATCACAGGCCACTATATAACAACCCCTGACTGAATGTCATATGGACAAAGCCTGGTATGTAGGTGGAGGACAGAGGCTGGAACACAGGCCCATATGTGAAATAGTGTTGTCATACACTGAGCAAGTTGTTGTTATTACAGGAGAGTCTGCAACATATCCGTAGTCAGGAATATGAAGTCAGTAACACAAATGCATGCAGCTATGTATGATAGCACTCAACACACACACTGCCACTGACATATCTGACACAAAACCTGTGTGGTGGACAGACAAAACATAATGGGCACACCTCTGGCCATCAAGTGCATAGGCACAAAGTTGAGAGCTATGCAGACAGACAGCAGTCCATGTTAAACTAGTATGTACACACAAACTCTGTAACACTGGTGTTATACAATTCATATAACAACACTATTCAAATTCTGTCTGTAGTTCTGGAACCTTATAGAAATATGTAGCTGGCCTGAGTTTGCAAGTCCCCTTGTAAGAGGTAATGATACATGTTGTCTGTAACACTGCTGCCCACAAACAGGAATGATGTCCACCATACAGGAAAGGTAAAGGGACCACACCCTCCTGATGTAGGGATTTATAGTAGTGCCATGACAGTGGTAATTGGAAGTACTACACAGCATGCTGCATGCAGTTAGCAAGTGGAGGATACTGATTGGTGCAGAGGCCATCATCTCCTCATATACAGCACCCACACAATCCATGCTGCAATCTATTCAAAGCAGCTCAATCCATTTACTGGAGAGAGTGAAAAAGAGAGAGTGAAACAAACAAACAAGCAAAGCAGGCAGGCTGAAGGCCAAGGCAACGGAAAAAACAAACAAAAAAAAAAACAAAACCTTACAAGCAAAATATCCAGAACAGACATCATTCCACCAACAGGTATGTGAAGTATATATGCATGTAATTGACTGTAGTACCTGGTCCATAATAATGGGATAGATGATGTGGAATGATTTATATGTGCCATCAGGTGTTGTTGTTGTAATGATGATCACCTGAACAACTACTATGGACAGCATAGTCTGTACCTGTGGGTAGTGGGCCATACCCATCAACTGTGGAGAGCAGCACTGACTGACAAGATATAATCCATCATAGTGTGCGTTGTGTAATGGAAAACATGTATATTACTGTGGCCAACAGCTTGTGGTAGAAGTAAGATGTCACTTGGCAGGTTACCTGTGTATTCATCGGACGAAAATGAGGTCATCATCAACCACCTGGTACAACACTAATCAGGTGCTGTTTGGAAGGACAGCCCATGAGCAGCAGGAGTGGACCACCCTGTGGAAAGATCTATTTCACAGGGTCAATGATGTCGGCCTGCATAACCGCAGTTATGAGCAGGTCCGGCATTATTACAGTGACCTACTTCCCAATGCCCGCCGGCATACTGCTGCAGTCCAGGGGGGTCATGTCATCCATCCCCCCAGACACGTGTTGAGGAGCTCCTCGCCAGCCTCGTGGCACCTGCCCGACCACACACGCAACAACTGACGGAGGCCATAGTGGAGGTGGATGCTACCTACACACCAGCTGAGGAGCATGAAGATAAGGCCACAGGCCATATCAGTAGACCACTGCTGAATATCTCGCTGCATCTGTACAGGTAGATCATGCATATGTGAGATTATATATATATATATATATATATATATAGTATGTTGCTGCATAGTAGTAATAAACAGATGTGCATAAGCTGTAGTATTGTGGACTTGTACTGTTGATGCACTATAATGATGCACTAACCATGTACCAATGCCACAGCTGTGGCTACTGACATCACATCTCTTACACTTTTATGTGGGTCCCTCTGGTATACCACCAAGACAGCAGCCTGTAGTTGGTGAGTATGGTTTATGTTCATGCTTGTCAATACACCGGTCATGTTATGGCCATGGTATATTCCATGCACACATCTAACACACCTACCCATAATGCATGCCGTACATGTTCACGTATTGTTGCTGTTAACTGCAGTGCATCACAGTGGTGATCATGATGGTGTATCTGAAGGGTATGTCAGACACCTGCAATATAACTAACATCCTGTCATTGCAAAATGTGTCCACAGGGATGAACATAATGGTGGGACAAATGGCCTACATTAGGGACATGTGTGAAACATCACCCTTATACAGTGCTACAACAGTGTATATACCAGTGTTACAATGGCAACTCTTACAGATCTACACTATGGCATATCATAATACAGTGGTCCACAAGTCTTAAAACCTGCAATGTGTTCCCAACATGAGCAATGAGTGTGTAATATGGAATCATAGGTTAGGGCAGCAAATATGTGGAATACATACCTTTACAAACACTGGAAGCATATGTGTGCACACACTCCAGATAAAATATAGTGGAAGCAGCTGTTGAGGTACTGACTGCATGCATTTGTCATGGATATGCACCTTTCAGCAAGTACACATCCCCAATGTCACACCACATATTGGTCTGCTGTCCAAGACATTTAGCCATCAAATGTGCACACTTACCTGCAACTGAGGCGGGCATGGCTTGCACACATCTGACTCCACAGCAATAGTGACAGCAGTGTGTGAACTTCAAGGAATGTGCACATGAGTTGACCTTGCAATCATGCAGGGTTGGGGCATATGTGTAGGGCAGACTGACCATATACTGGCAAATGCAGATGGCCCATGCTAGTATACCCCTGCCAGGAATAGTGACTGCTGTAGTACACATAACAGTAGGTGCAACAAACAGTCATGATAAGGGTGTGCACACATATCCACCCCCGAAGTATATGCATTGCAGTCAGCATTAGCACACCTAACACATTTGTTAGACAATGCATTTGAATGTACAGGACATATGTCACATATCAGGCTCATGTAATGTTAACATATGCAGTGATGTGGTCACATGGCTTATCAAGGAAGAGTGTGTCATATCAATAAGGGTGTGTACACTCCTCATAGCCACAGTAAGGTTTGACGGTTGTCAGTGTAATAGTATTGTATTGGTCCTACATGCACCGCTGATGTTGAGATCTGTAAATCAGACATCAGGCATTCACAAATTACATATGTCAGTACTTCCCTTTGGAATTGTGCAGTACATGGACATGGACTGACATATGAGACATTAGGAATACTTGTCTGATATGTAATCACAGGACAGCATATAGTATAATAAGGTCTGTAGCATGGAACATGCATTGGGGGGGAAACTAGACACCAGGCTTACCATTAAAACTGCAATAAGCAGAAAGGTGAATGACTACCCATGTATGCAGCACTACAGATGCATTGGGGAATTACTAGACAGCCCCAGGGAGTCTATCCATATATTACTGTTGTCCACATAATAAGTTGATTGAGCAGCAGATCTTGCATCTACTGAGCAATAGTTACATACGACACTGCAGTGCATGACATTATGGAGTGAACATAGTAGACCCTAACATATGGGGGCCATGCTCACGATGTCCAGACATACCCAGGGTGAACACTGGATGACATCAGTGAGGCCTTGTAAAACCTACTCCAATCAACAAGGAGGTAATGGAGTAACAGGTCTTGTGTTATGATCACTTGTCTAGGCATTTAGAAGAATGATACATTAATGAGTAGTATTAATGAGTGTATGTATGTTGACTCGTGGTGGTGGTGCTGCGGTAGCATTGTCGCCTCGCAGTAAGACGCTGTCCGGTTCGATTCTCAGCTAGAGCGTCTTCTGCGTGGAGACATGCATGAATGGGCGTACCTTCGCTGAAGGTTGTGCGTCAGGGCTGGTAACTCGGCACGTAAAAATCAACTACCAATCATTAGCAGACCTGAGTTCCACTGTGGTGACCCCTAATGGGGAAAAGCTGAAAGACACAACATTAATGAGTGTATGTTACTTAGTGTGATGCAGGATGGGGAACTTACATGAATAAACATGGGACTGTCTGTAAATTCAGGGACAGGTAGGTATTATGGTGGAATTACAGGGTGTGTGTTTGTGTGTGTGTGTGTGTGTGTGTGTGGGTGGGTGTGTGTGTGTGTGTGTGTGTGTGTGTGTACTGTGTCTACTGTTATGCAATGCCATACAGGTCTTAAAGTGCATTTCTTGTTTTCCCCTCACACGTGGAGAGGTGGGTCAGGGTCCCTCCTGCATGCAATTTGATGCTGGTGTCCATTCAGACACCAAAAATTATGATAGGACTGTTGAGGCACAGGCAGTGTTGTCAGAAGCCAAAACTGCACCATCATTTGACATCCCCCTGTTATCCACCCCAACCCCGCACACAGTCACAGTGCCTATAGATACCCCATCACCAGTGGCCATAGCAGAGGGACAGTTGGTGGCATTGCACAGGAGTGTGTGATATCTATGCCTGCTGTGTCTGGACACAGCAGGCATAGCCAGATGTCCAGCAGGCCACCACATATGCATATGTACCTGGGTGCTCATGGGAGGGCCACTGATGATTGGATGGGAAATAGGAAATTCACCCCAGGGATCACCTCTGTGGGCTCTGCTCAACAAAGGCACAGGAAAATCATTTTCTTGGGTGGCAAAAACCAGGGTACATTTTTGGCTAGGCTTATATATGCCCTAGGGCTAATAGCCTAGTGCCTACCTATGAACTAAATGCAATCTTGCGTATTGACTAATACCTGTAATGTATTACATTGGGTTTAAATGGCTAGGTTAAAAATGACCTCCAGGGCAATAGCCTAGTAATCACTTACGATCGCCTATGATTCTATGATTACGTCGACCAGGGGCACAAACACACCAGATCTTGTCCTCACTAATATGGGAGAATGCTGCAAATCACTTAGTGTAATGTCCTCTGTGGAATGGTCAGACCACAAAATGGTCTCCTTTGAAGTAAAAATAAAACCCAGAACCCCAGCTAATCCTAGAATGTTCAAGCACTATTCTAAGACTCACAGGTCCATACATGCTACTACCTGATAATGTGACAGCATTTCAAGCTCCAACAAATCCTGGGAACTCTGCTGCCTCTGGACAACTGCTCACAGAAACGTTATAAAAGTATGCTAATAGCTGCATAGAGGAAGCTGTGCTCTCCAGGAATAATACAGAAGTAGGTTAAAAAAAAACCACTGTGGTGGAATCACGGGATGCTCTATAACAGAAGGAAGAAAATTATGGCAAAAATTAAGAGGTGTACCACCCAGCAGGATAAAAGCACTCTCAACCTAAACTACTCGGTGTAAAAATAATGTCTACCAAAGCCATATCTGAGGTAAATTTGACCTCCCAGACCAAGGATGACCACAAGACATTCTGTAGCTGTATCTGTAACCTGAAAGACAATGCACAAATGTGTACAGAGCTCATTGTTAATGCAGCCACATATACTGAGCCAGAAGATATAAAAGACTATTGGCAGACAAATTCAGGTCTAATTTTGACCCTCTCTCCTTCTCAATCTCCTTCTAAAAAATATCAAATATAACCACCCTGCTATCACATGAACAGGACTTCAATGTCCACTGTAAGGCCAAGAACAATGCTTTGATGGGCCCAGATGGATTGCTATTTAAACTGTAGCCAACAAAAAGGCTTCATGCCTAATGAATGCTGAGCAGCAATAGTCATCCCTCTGTCCAAAGGTGGGCCATCTATAGACTCTGGAAACTATAGCCCCATAATGTCACTAGTCTCATATGCAAATCCATGGAAAAAAATCATCATGGAAATGATCAATAATGACACAGGAAACCTGCAGACACTAGACCTAATGCAGGTGGGTTTCGTCTAGTGCAGCTCTTGCTTAGTCAACCTGGTGGAGTTCTTTGAGAAGGTCACCAAAACAATGGATGAGGGCAGAATGTTTCACACTGCCTACATTGACCTGGTCAAGGCATTTGACACAATACCCCACCCAAGCATTGGTTGACAAACTCAAGAGGTTGGGTGTAAACATTTATGTGATCTGGTGGATGTCCAGCTGGAGCACAAGAAGACCATTTTAAGCACCTACATGCATGTGTGTTTATGTGTATTTGCAAATGTATATATATAAACGTGTGTCTATTTTACATATAATATACACGTGCACATACACATACATACACACACACACTCACACACACACACATAGACAAGTGTACATACACACTGCCCCATACAGTACTGATGGACAGATGCAGCTCCTAAATGGTTCATAGGTTCATAGGTTCATACTAGGCTATCTGCCCTGGGGCAATTATAAGCCTAGCCTGATTCTGTATGGCTTACGCCACCCCTTGATTTGAGTATACTGTGCCCTTTTTAAGGTTTAGTTTACTGTGCCTCTGTCTAATAATGACATGGGAGTAATCCCTCGGACAAACCTATGAACCCCCATCCACTCATCAAGATTCTTCTTGAAGAGATTCAGTGAGGTGCTCTGCCTCACATGAACTGGAATTCTATTCCAGAGCGAAGGGAGCCTCTGGGTTATGAACCTGTCCCTCCAGCAAGTTCTATTTATTTCTGTGCTGAGGTTCAAGTCCCTCGAGCGTCTGGCTGTAAGGAATTTAGATTTACTGAGGTGGAGCATGTCCATTAATTCTGGATTTGACATAGCTTTGTATGTCAGGCATAGATTGCCTCGAAGTAGGCGGTAGGCAACTGAGTAGAGCTGGAGTATTTTTAACCGAGCAGCATATGGCATCTGTTTGAGACCCTTGATCCTCTTGGTGAGATACTTTTGGGGTCTTTCTAATTGCTGCAGGTGTCGGGTAAGGTACATCCCAAAAGGGGCATTGTATTCTATGATGGGCCTGATGAGGGATGAATAAAGGGGCACGATTACCTCTCTTGATCTAGATGTGAAACCCTTCGTGATGAGGTGGGCTATGTAGAAGGTCTTTCTAACCACTTTGGCAATGTGGTTTTCAAAGGAGAGATTGCTATCAACTTGGGTCCCCAGGTCCCTAATAACTTTCTCTGTAATTAATGGGTTTCCGCCTATGTGGTAATTTGTGGGCACATTGTTTTTGCCAAAGGGTATGACTATACATTTTTTGGCATTTATCTTTAAACCATGGCGCTGGCACCAGTTATCTGTCTCTGTGAGACCTTTTTGAAGGATGTTTGTGTCAGCTGGAGAGTTGATTATGGCACCCAGTTTGCAGTTGTCTGTGAACTTGGTGAGCCATAGTCCTCCCACGTTTGCCTGTACCTCGGAAAAGTATATACCGAACAAGAGTGGTCCCAGGACAGAACCCTGTGGGACACCACTTGTGACCGGTTTCGAGTCTGACATGGCTCCAGCAACTCTCACTCTGTGGGTTCTGTCTTTGAGACAGTTTGTGACCCATCTTGTGACATAGTGGTTTATATTTAAGCTGGATAGCTTATCTATGATGCCCGAGTGGGGTATTGTGTCAAATGCCTTTGCAAGGTCCAGATAGGCTGTGTGGACTACCTTCCCTTCATTATGGCTTTGGTGACTGTTTCGAAGAAGTCAACCAGGTTCAAAAGGCAGGATCTGCCCTTGACAAAGCCGAACTGGGTAGGATCTAGTGTCTGTAGGTCCCCAATGTCTTTGTTTATGAGCTCCATGATGATCCTCTCCATAGCCTTGCAGACTAAGCTAGTCAGGCTTATGGGGCAATAGTTTCCAGGGTCCGTAGAGGATCCACCTTTGTGGAGTGGGACCACTGTTGCTGTACGCCATTCTGTGGGCACATATCCTGTAGTGAGGCTGAGATTGTATAGCTGTTTTATTTGAGGGATTAGTTCCTCTTGGAGTTCATGTAGGATGCAACCTGAGACGCCATCTGGTTCCATGGAAGCAGTGTTTTTTACTTTGGAGAGGGCAGCCTTCACCTGAGCATCAGAGATGTTTGGGAGGCAGCCCTCTGCGGGATAGATACTTGCTCTTTTGGGGGGGGGGGAGTTTGCACTAAACCTGTCTGCCAGGATATTGGCGATGTCTGTGGGTTCAGTGTATTTTTTGTCCTTTAGAATCAACTCAGAACAAGTCTTGGAGTTGCATCCCAGGTTTCTAACATAACTGAAAAAAGCCTTATGATTGTCTTTGGTGTCCTGTGCAATTTTCTCTCGAAGCTGGCCTTGGAGGATTTTATGAGGGATCATAATTTTTTGCTAGTACTGATCAGAGATGCCTTCCCTATTAGGGATTTTGCTCTATCATGTAGTAGCTTCCTCCTTCTGTTGTACAGTTTATTTATGGCAGGGTCCACCAGACTGGCGCCTGCCTTTGGATGATTGGGTCTTGGTTTTGTTTGGGATAGCATGATCCATGCATTCCTGGAGATGTCCGTAGAATGCGTTTATATAGGATCCTGCAGTTTGGGCCATAGTTTCCACTGGCCCTGGGGCCTTGAAGGATTCCACTTCGGTTTTGAGAAGTGAGAAGTTCGCTTTTGAGAAGTTTTTCACTGTGGTTTTCTGGGCTGGGGATGGGGTCGGGATGTGGACATCCAGTGAAATTAGTTTATGGTCTGATCTTACCAATGAGGGATATACTTCTGGTGTGGAGCATACAGTCTCCATGTTGGTAATGATCAGGTCTAGTATGTTGTCCCCTCTTGTGGGAGTGATGACTAGTTGTTCCATAGCATTTGAGTTTATAATTTCCAGGAACCTTTGGGCTAAGGTGCTGGGACTTGAGTAGTGCTCCCAGTCAATGTTTGGGTAGTTGTAGTCACCCAATATAATGGTGTTCGGAGAGATCTTCATGTTCTCCAATGTTTTCAGGAAAGCCGAGTGGGATTCCTGACTTTGAGAGGGTGGTCTGTAGGATGCTATAAACTGAAAAGCAGTCTTGCCCACTGTTAGTTGCACACGGATGGTCTCCGATACTTCGTGCAATGCCACTAACCTGGAGGTGTGGATATCCTTGATAAATATGGAAACTCCCCTCCTTTTGTGGTTCGGTCTGGGTTTTGGGGCGAAAGCATGATATGAGGTATAGCCTGGTAGTGCTGGGGTGCTCTCTGGAGGCATGAACCAGGTTTCTGTCACTGCACAGATATCGATGTTCTCTATACTGAGGAGAGCTTGAGTGCGTGCATCTTGAGGTTAAGACTTCTGGCGTTTAGCAGCATTACCTTAGTTTCTTGTTCCTTGAGCTGTCTATGGGGGTGGGTTTGACTTTTGAGCCTTGCCTAAAAAGGCACTATGGGGTGGCAAGAGCCTTTGCCAATATCCGAAAGCCCAGTGGTGACAGGTGCAAGCCGTCCCTAAGCAACATGGCTTGTCGAGCATGTCATCCCAGGCTGACAGACACTGGATCCTTTGAATGACACCAAATTTTATGCCAATTGTTAAAATTGATCATTTTGTCTTTGTACTGTGGCATCATTCTAGGTGAGGTTAAGATGTTGCTCAAGGTCAGGGTCATACCAGCCTGGGCTACATGATCAGAGAGCTCCTCTATGTCTCTTTTCATGTAGTCCAGGGAGGTACGTCTCAGGTCATTCACACCAGCATGTACAATGACTGAGTCATATTTGTATTTGCTTTGGAGTGACCTGAGTGCTTGCGTTATGTGGCGGATCCTAGCACCCGACAGGCAGCTCACCGTGACCTTCTCTTTATTCAGCCTGGTGAGCGGGACGTAAGTGTGTCTGACAATAGAGTCACCTATTACAAGAGTATCAGGTGTGTTATTCAGCCTTAAGGGCTGTGGCTGCTTGGCACACTGACTTTGTGAGCTATGTGTTGCACGTGTTTTGTTTTGAGGTAGCGTTTGCTTGGATGTCTGCTTTGGAGGTCTCTGTTGCTTAGGTAGATTTCTATTTAGAGGCTCCGAGTATGTTTTTGTGTATTTATGTATTTGGTTCGCTGATGTGGTGGGACTATGTGATACTGGAATTGTGTTGTGTGAGGTTACCTTCTCCTCCTGACTGGTTACACCAGTTTTGAGATGAGAGAGCTCAGCCTCCAGTTTGGCTAAATAGTTGCATCTCTCACATATATTTGAACCTGTTTGGAGGAGGAGAGGGTTGTCCGTGTACATGAGACAGTTGTAACATTGCCTCAAAATTCCCAGATTCACCAGCTGGACTGGAGAGAAACCACTGTACAAAAAGA
>NC_056733.1:1910693513-1910772209 GCF_019279795.1 Protopterus annectens
TGCCTTTTTGTCAATGCCACCATCTACAACCCATATAACATAGCTGGTCTCACTACCCTCTTGTAGACCTTCCCTTTCACTCTTACTGGTACCCGTCTGTCACAAATCACTCCTGACACTCTTCTCCACCCATTCCACCCTGCCTGTACTCTCTTCTTCACCTCTCTTCCACATTCACCATTACTCTGAACTGTTGATTCCAAGTACTTAAACTCATCCACCTTTACCACCTCTACTCCCTGCATCCTCACCATTCCTCTACCCTCCCTCTCATTTACACACATATATTCTGTTTTAGCCCTGCTGACCTTCATTCCCCTCCTCTCTAAAGCATATCTCCACCTCTACAAGGTCTCCTCAACCTGGTCCCTACTCTTACTACATATCACAATGTCATCTGAAAACATCATAGTCCACGGGGCCTCCTGTCTGATCTCATCTGTCAACCTGTCCATCCCCACTGCAAACAAGAAAGGGCTCAGAGCTGATCCTTGATGTAATCCCATCTCCACCTTAAACATATCTGTCACTCCCACTGCAGTCCTCGCCAATGTCACACTACCCTCGTACATATCCTGTACCACTCTTACATACTTCTCTGCCACTCCTGACTTCCTCATACAATACCACAACTCCTCTCAAGGCACCCTGCCATATGCTTTCTCTAAGTCCACAAAGACACAATGCAACTCCTTCTGACCTTGTCTGTATTTCTCCAACAACACTCTCAGAGCAAACATTGCATCTGTAGTGCTCTTTCCTGGCATGAAACCATACTGCTGATCACTAATCATCACTTCCCTTCTTAACCTAGATTCCACTACTCTTTCCCATAACTTCACGCTGTGACTGATCAGTTGTATCCCTCCATAGTTACTGCAGCTCTGCACATCACCCTTATTCTTAAATATAGGTACCAAAACACTTTTTCTCCACTCCTCAGGCATCCTCTTACTTTCCAAAATTTCATTAAACAATCTGGTTAAAAATCCACTGCCATTTCTCCTAAGCACCTCCATGCTTCCACTGGTATGTCACCTGGGCCAACAGCCTTTCCATTCTTCATCCTCTTCATAGCTGTCCTTACTTCCTCCTTGCTAATCTGTTTCACTTCCGGATTCACTGTCTTCACATCATCCAACCTTCTCTCTCTCTCTCATTCTCCTCATTCATCAGCCCTTCAAAGTACTCTTTCCATCTACTCAACACACTCTCCTCACTTGTGAGTATGTTTCCCTCACTATCCTTTATCACCCTTACATGCTGCACACCTTTCCCAGCTCTGTCCCTCTGTCTAGCCAATTGGTACAGGTCTTTTTCTCCCTCTTTAGTATCCAATCTCTCATACAACTCTCCATTGCCTTATCCTTAGCCTTCACCACCTGTCTCTTTGCCATGTGCCTCATCTCCTTATACTCATGTCTACTTTCTTCATCTCTTTGACAATCCCACTTCTTCGCCAGCTTCTTCCTCTGTATACTCTCCTGTACTTCCTCATTCCACCACCAGGTCTCCTTGTCCTCCTTTCTCTGTCCAGATGTCACACCAAGCACCTTTCTAGCAGTCTCCCTTACTAACTCTGCTGTAGTTACCCAGCTATTAGTAACTCTTCAATGCCTCCAGTGCCTGTCTTAACTCTTCCCTTAACTCCACCTCACAATCACCCTTTTTTAACTTCCACCATTTAATCCTTGGCACTGCCTTTACACTCCTCCTCCTCTTCATGATCACCAACATCATCCTACAGACCACCATTCTATGCTGCTTAACTACACTTTCCCCTGTCATCACTTTACAGTCTGAAATCTCCTTCAAACTGGCCCTCCTACATAGGATATAATCCACCTGTGTACATCTTCCTCCACTCTTGTATGTCACTCTATGCTCCTCCCTCTTCTTAAAATATGTATTCACCACAGCCATATCCATCTTTTTCGCAAAATCTACAGTCATATGACCTTCTGCATTCCTCTCCTTAACACCATACCTACCTATTAAGTGAAACTATGCTTGTACCAATGGCAGAGACTCCAGCTGATTTGATTTACTTAAAGTATTCAATAAAGACTATCGTGAACTTGAGAATAAGTTCTATAGGTATAAGTTGTTGCAATGGCAATGCTTTCACTTTGAGGCTTCATTGAACATGAATATTGCACCAAGAGAGCTCAGGGTTTTAACGATGCCGAGTTATGGCTCGACATACCCTGAATTGCTGAAGCAGTGGCAAGCCATTAACCTTGAATGCAGTGCAAAGTATATGCTGCGGCTCCTCATTGATTTTTTTCGACTGGAGGAACAGAAATTACATAAAGAGGTTAGTGAGCTGCAAGAATTGATTTTAAATACGTACCCCAATGAGGTTGTGGGTGATAGATTAGATATGCTAGCTGACAACATTATGGCATATGATAATAGATCGGCTACTACTAAAGGGAGGAAGATTCAAAGAGACATGAAAGATTTCTCTGAGGGCAATGTCTTTGCTTGGAACAGAGATAGTAGAAATTCAAATGTGACATACACCAATGAAAGAGCTCGTAGCTCCGATCAACAGAGATGCCAGGCCGGTACGATTATACAGATGGAACCAACAGCCTGCACTACTGTAGTAGGCAGTACTGAGTTAAGTGAACACTCCCCCTCTGATCAACATGAGAGTAGCCTTGAGGGGGCTGCTGCTTCTGCAAGAAACTCTGCTACCATGAGCAGTAGCTGCACCACAGATGTGAACATTGTAAAACCTAAGCATAATACAACCTCGTATGCTAAACTGAGCACTAGTAAGCAGGGTTTTGCAGTATTGATGCCTCTACATGGCCCTTTTTTACTGAAGGACCCTCTTCCTATATGAGGCAGATCCAGGAATTGAGCACAGAGTATGAAGGCATGATGTTTGCACAGCCACGAGGAAGTTTCGAGTCAGAGAAAAGGTACAAACTGGCTTAGTTTTTAATATTTCTTCTGCTACACTGACACAGATGCAACTTTGTGTTTTTAACAGAGGCCTGTCCTTTGTACCGGCTCAATGAGCCGATTTAACTGATGTGTTGAAAGATTTACGACTATTTGGCAGAACCCTTAGACTAAAAACAATGTTTAAGGATTCAAGCGCTATTGAATGTAGTTTCAAGAAACCTAGCACATGTATACCACCAAGTAATGCGACTGTTGATCTGTTTGTTAACATTTGTGACAAACAATTGAGAGAGAAATTCTCTAAAAGATGTATTAATGGTTATGCTAATTTGTCCTCTGAAGAAACTCAAGCCTTGCTTGAGCTTAAATGTATAAATAGCATAGAGATCCACCCTGCAGATAAATCTAACATAGATTGTACTTAGTTTTTCTTGTCCATAGTTGTGATGGACAAGGAAAACTAAGTGCAATCTATGTTAGATAATTTAAGTAACTCTATTACATATACTAATGTGCCTGGTCAAGTTTTGAAAAGCTGCATTGAAAGGGTCCAGTTTGCAGTGTTTGATCTGTTGGTTACTGGGATGATTTCTGAACAGTTGTTTGAGTATTTCAAAGTTGATTTTCCTGTGGTCCATATGCTGTATGGGCTCCCCAAAATACATAAGAACTTTGCAACTCCATCAATGCTTCCTATTGTTTCAAGTAGAGGTTGGGTCACTGAACCTCTTTCTATTTTTGTAGAAAAGAACTTGCATGATGTATTGGATAAGTGTAGCACCATTCTTAAAGATACTAAGTGTTTTCTTAGTGAGTTGAATAATTACATTGAAATTATTCATGATCCTTGCCATTTTGTGACTCTTGATGTAGAGTCCTTGTTTACAGTCATCCCCAATGACTGGGGCATTGAGAACGTAAGGGAGATACTTCTCAGCAACAATGTTCCAAATAATAAAGTGTCCTTGATCTGTTCACTACTCAAGATTATACTCGAGAATAATTTGTTTATTTTTGGTGATGAGTACTACATCCAAGGGGTAGGCGTGGCTATGGGGACAGCTTGTGCCAATAGCTACGCCAACCTCTCCCTGGCAAACTGGGAAGCCAAATATGTTCTATCTAACAGTACCTATTGCATTTTTATCAAGTGGTATAAAAGGTTTGTGGATGACATTTTTTTGTTGTGGCAAGGTACAGAACAACAATTACTTGATTTCATTTGTTTTTTCTTTTTTTTTTGAAAATCTTTTTATTTTATTATCTTACAGACAAACAATACAAACCACAGAAAAACACTGTACAAACATCAACAAAAACTATATACAATGCCCATATCATTCACAATATATACAACAGATAAATTAAAGAGATATAATACAAAAATGAAAAGTGTTTCAGGTTAAAAGACAATCAAAGAATACATTCCAAAAATTTTCAGAACAGAACTTGTGATTACCTTTATAAAAGAGATACTTTTGTGCTCTAATATGCCTAATTACCAATTCCTTTAGACCTTCCCATGTTAGTGCGGCTTGGCACTTCCAATGCAATGAGATATAATATTTGATAAATAAGACAATTGAAATCACCACCTTGAGCTGAGCTTTAGGAATATTATCATGAGGGATATGTAATAAAGCAAATTGCCAAGAAAGTGTTGATTTTTCGTATCCCATTTTCTCCAGAATAACTTTAAGGGCACACCATAGTCTGTACACACATTTGCAACTCCAGAAAATGTGATATATATCGGCTACTTGATCCTTACAAAATGGACACAGAGGAGACGAGTTGGGATGAATTTTATTAATGATTGCAGGTGTTAAATACGCATTATTGGTGATCATGAGTTGCGTATAAAATAATGTTTTAAAAGGGATAAATTTAATACTTGATTTGAAAGCCTCTATCATTAGTGTGGGAGTTATACTCGGGTCCTTATCTGACTAGAATTTAGAAAATACTGGCACATTGTTAGATCTAATAGATATTAATAACTTATATACATTGGAAGTCATTTTCTTTTTTAGCAGAAGAAGTTTCCAAATAACCTTGGCAATTTCGATATTTTCTCTAGATAGGTCTGGATGATCATGGTATGGATTCAATAGTTCAAGGATTTGTCTAGTTATTAAAGTATATTTATTGGATAAATTAAAGGTTTGCCTGATCTCGGATAACTTCAGATGTTTGACTAAGAAAAAGTCTGCCATGCACTTATCCTTAATAAGGGGGAAATTGTCCAAATTTATCAAGTTACCATTTAGAGTTAAATTGGGATTTAGATGTATTGGTTGGAGGGAAATGAACGCCTGCAAAAGTTTTAGCGAAGACAATAGTTTATGAAATCTGATAACGTTATATTTGAGGATTTCATTTGTTTTTTGAATGAGTTGAATGGGTTTCTTAGGTTTACGTCCAAATATTCAGCGGTAGGGCTGGAATTTCTGGATGTTAAGGTAACCAAAGGCATGGCTCAAAATGTTTCCACAACCATGTATAGGAAGGAAGTGAGGAAGAACAATATCCTGCATAATACTAGTATGCATCTGAGGCATACTAAGTCTAATGTGCTTAGAGGTCAGATTTTTTGTACGATGTGACTTTATAGCGAAGATGCCCAAATGAAGACGGCGCTACATACCCTTAAACAAGAGTTCATTGAGAGAGGCTACAGGGCTGAGGCCATTGATATACAGATAGCCCAGGCCTGGAGTGAAAGGCAGGGGAGATGTAGACCATATTTATGTAATGATTCCAGCTTTAATGCTACTATTAATAGTAATGTTAATGGTATTCCTACAGTGACCCAAGGCTGTAGCAATAAGATTAGGATGCCCCTGACTTATGCCAGTGATATACATATGGTTTGCAATGTCATTAGGAATAACTGGGATATTCTTTCAACTGTGAATGAGCTAGAAGGCATTATAGCTCCTGAACCCCATTTTGCCTTTAGGAATAATAAGTCCCTCAAGAGACAACTATGTTATAAAACACAGCTTACAACACCACACATTCTGTCAGATAGAATGGGGATGTATATGTGTAGGAGATGTGCGGCTTGTACACATATACACAATGGTGGACATTTTAAGCATCCCCACCTTGGTTTTGAAATAGATAGTAAATTCTATGCGGACTGCCAGACTAGTAATGTGGTGTATTTCTGCTATTGTATTGTGTGTTTTTCATTTTATGTAGGCAAAATGAATAGGGCATTAAAAGACAGAGTTTTAGAACACATTAGAGATATTATGAATGCTAAAGAACGAATGCCCTAGCTCTTCATGTAGCCAAAACGGGTATTGACCATAAGTTTAAGTTTCTTGTCTTGGATATTATGCACGAAACTTTAAGAAAAGGTGACCTGTGTAATAGAACTGAATCCTATGAGCAAAAGTGGATCATACATTTTCAAGCAGATAAACCACCAGGTATAAATAATAGGGTCTCCCTTAAACATTATGTGTATCAATAGTTCTGTATAGTATTAGTTACAATCTCACAATAGACTCTGTTCTGCAAAATCTGAGTGAGATGTTTTAGAGGTGTATTTTGTTGCATGTATATTAGCTTTATTATTGTACTGCTTTTATATTTAACTGGAATTTATGAGCAATTAATATAGCTTATCATGTTATGTAACAACTGTCAAGCCTATTTGTCTATTCCCTGTTATTTAGACATAGAATTTTATATTTATATTTTTATACATATTTTTTATGTATTATTTAAATGTTTGCAGAGTGCTGCTTTTAACTAATTTGGCATTTTGTAAGTTAAAGCAATTAGGCTTTATCTGCAGCATGATTGGATGAATGAGCATTTATAAGGGCGTGTGCTATTTTGTCTTTTAAACAGTCTGAAGAAGCGAATGTTATTCGCGAAAGTGCTTACTTTTTGCAATAAATTTCTTCTGCAATAATTTCCTGCCGTATGGAACCACTTTTGTTTTTATTTTTATTACATTTCACTGAAAGCTGTATATGGCCTTGTCCCCACTGTAGTGCGACCCTGGAGTTCGTATATATAGTGTGGGGGTGTAGCCCCCCCACACACATATTTTAAATGTTTTGAACTATATACATGCATATTTGCAATTGCAATATATTACTCTGTTTCAGTCATGATATATACGTAAAATATGTGGGGGGGCTACGCCACCCACACCTCCCCTACTATATATACTAACTACAGGGTCACACTACGGTGGGGACAAGGCCATATACAACTTTTGGTGAAATGCGTTTTGGTGAATTGAGTTTTCGGTGAATTGTGCTTTCAGTGATTTGTGTTTGGTCATTTGAGTTTTGATGAAATGCGCTTTCGGTGAAATGTCCTAGATATATATATATATATATATATATATATATATATATATATATATATATATATATATATATATATATTGATTTATATATAAATATAAACACACACACACACACACACACACACACACACATACATCTACATGTATAAATACATTTCCTATACTGTTGCCTGAATGTGCTGGATGATATGTTTGGAAAAACATCAAGATTATGTACATGTGACAGGGCTTAGTGGCAAATCCCTTTGGCTATGGTATGCAGGGTCCTGGGTTTGAGCCTTGCAGAGGCTGTTTATTTTGTTGCTGGACAGAACAAGGGCCGTTGGATACTGAGTGATTAAGGCACTTTTAAGCAGTTGTAAGCGGGTTTGCATGGGTTTGCACAGAGGTAAGCACTGCTAAAATCTGGTTACAGTTTCTTATACTGATGTAGCTTCTCAATTGCTTAACCTTTGTAGGCATTGCTTACCCCTGTGCAAACAGGCTTAAACCTGCTTACTGCTCCTTAAAAGTGATTACTCCCGCTTACCCCCATGCTAATTTCTTTAAAAGAAATGAAAAATGGTTGATAGGAAAGTTTTGAAAAAGGGGCACAAAGAGGGGAAGGACAGTAGGGAAAATAGCTAGGGATGTGCAGGACGGGTGTAGGGAAGGTCCATAGCTGCCCATTTCATCTACAGCAACAGCTGTGCATATACACTGAATTTGGAGATAGATTTGGACACTCAAACTCCAGAGAGTGGGGTGAGGACAACAATAATATGTTGTGAAGCCAATTAGACCAGATTACATACATCCAGTTGACACATGTGCAAAATGGACAGCTATGTATGGGGTGAGATTTTTTTTTGAGAACAGATTACCCTTTTTTTTTTTTTCATGTGAGAGTGGGATGTTGGGAAGGGATAGTAGGTATATTTGGGGAGGTAGGTTGGGTAGGATAACAGACAAGACAGCATACAGGGGTGGTATAGGACACATGTGGGCGGTAAACACCTTGATGGGGAGGGATGTTTGGAAATCAGAAGCCCATGAGCCCCCTAGTGGATACAGTGGGACTGAGGTCCCCACCCATGGGCAGTCACCACTGCACCTTCACAGCCCCAAAGGTGGCTGTGCTGGGGGCTGAGTAGAAGGGCCAGGCTGACCCTCTAGTATGACATGTGGCCCTCAAGCTGGTGTAGCAGATCTCCAAACTCCCTGCAGAGCTTGCTATGCACCACGCCCAGGACCTGGTGACAGGTGACAGTGTCCTGTCCACGCCCACTCTCAGGCGGGCCGAGCCTCATCCCCTGAGGCGGTGCCACCTGAAGGTGATGCCGGACCAGTGGACGAAGAGGTCTGAAGGTGGGCCCTAGATGTGATGGTGCCCGGTGCCACGGCCAGCTGAGGTAGGATAGGTGGGTCCGCTGGGACTGGCCTTCCCAAATGTGCTATGGTGTTCAAATTTACAACATATCTGGGTTAGTAATAGTCAACACATTCCAGGATTAGGTATAACAGCATGCATAGATATTCCCATTAACCCGAAATACCAGATATGGAACAGTTGCATAGCAAACAGAACACATGCATATATGGAACCACAGTGGCCACTACAACAGCATGCAGGTACATTGATGGCAGCATGCCACCAATGTGGGTGTATTTCAACATGGCACTTGCATAGGAAAAAATTTAAGTATTTATCAAACAATAGGACATATGTCCCAACAATAAATTTAATGGAGCACATACCGACTGAGTTGTGTATTTAGTTTATTGTTGCAAATATGGTGGGGGGGGGGGAAAGATGTCAATTAACAACTAGTATATTCCTGTACTTCTCATTAATTTCCTAGTCAGTGCTGTGATCTGTACCTTACAGGTTTTAGTACACTACCCTATGGCCTTACTTTGGACAGTGGTATGGATGTAGACAAGAACTGAGTTTTACCTGCAGTATACATCTCTTACCTGATATACCTGTGGAGGCATGGTTTGTTAACACTACCTAACTGTTTCTACATGTAATCCCAGATTCCAGGTTGATATTATACACATACCTGTCCATCTCTTATTGCACACACTCTGGGCATGTCTTGACCACGTGCAGGTGAACTGGGACATATTTTGACTATTGCCCTCTTAAACCTTTGGTGAGTTGTACAATGACAGGTTTGTTTTCTTTGACATTTTCCAAATATGTACAGGTCTGACAGTCAGTTATATGACATGAAATGCTGCCTACATGTTGAATATTAGCACACTGATATGCCAGGGGGACAGGGTAACAGCTGACAGATACGGGCCAATTTAATGGACATTCTGGACAATTCTGTACACTTGTCGGGTATGATTTTTCCATACTGTTTACTACCACTCCCAGGATTCAAACCATGGCTGTGTCTGCTAAAAATAAAACAGTGTCCATCACAGTTGAGTGTGCTATATAGATATTGCTGCATATCTCTTCTCTGATTTCTGTCTATAAGCCTCCTGTGGTTTTATAATATGACCTTGTAATTACTACACTGTTATACAGGATTTCCTAGACAGTGTTATTATGTAGCACAGTGTGGGCCACTGTGATGAGTAATACCTTATTATTCAGAGCAACTGCAACACTAATGCCATACAATACCAGAGTAAACAGTACCAGTACAGGATATCAATCTTTTATTTCTAGGCACAGTTTTCATATCGTACAGACCTGTGGGGGCAATGTTTGTTAGCACTACCTGAATGTTGCCACACATATTACCAGATTCCACATTAGTATTATGCACATACGTCTCACTGTGTTACTGCACACAGTCTGGTCACAGCTTCACAACATGGGGGATGAGATGGGACATACTTGGCTTATTACTCTCATAACATTTTGGGAAGTTGCTAGAGCAGCAGGTTTGTTCTTATAGATGTCTGACAGTCAGTTGTATTTCTTATTTACTGCCTAACAAAGTCCAAGTAACGGGTGTAGAGTAGCTAGATGTACTGGTGAACCAACATGAAATTAAATTCAGTAACAAAAAGCACAGCACGACCATCCATATAAAAAGGGTTTATTACATCAAGCTTTCGAGTTGAAACTCTTTTTCTTGAAAAAGAGTTTCAACTCGAAAGCTTGATGTAATAAACCCTGTTTTATTTGCTGCCTAAATGTCTGGGATCATCCCATTGATTTGACAGGGGGACAAGGTGACAGGCAGCAGATATGGGCCAATTTACTGGACATTGTGGACATATCTGTACAGTTGTGGGGTGTGATTCTGCATACAGCCTACTACCACTCCCAGAATTTGAACCATGGCTGTGTGTGCTAAAAATACAACAGTTCACGTCTCAGTTGAGTGTGCTATTTGGATTATGTTGTTTGTCTTTTCATTGTTTTCTGTATAAGTCTCTCTCAGTTGTACTATATGATCTCTTGTGGTTACAAAAGTCATATACAAACATTCCTACATATTTTATTTATGTAGCACAGTGTGGGTAACAGTGCTTAATACAACAGTACTATTAAGAGATTGCAACTCTACATTACCATATGATACCAGAGTAAACCCACGCAGTCCAGCAGTTAGACCGTTATTGTCAGGCTATTATGCTTTTATTTACATACAACCTATATGCGACTATTCCTGCCATATTCTCTGGTGTATGCAATACATATCGTAAACAATACAGGTTTTATACAGGCAATTAACTTACTACTATGTTTAGATTTATTTCCCTATGACAATACATGCAAGAGTATTACTAACCTGCCTCACATCAGAACTACTGCAATCTACAGGCATGGGCTTCCTGGTTCACAGCCCACTCATCTCCCACTGTGAAAGACATAAGAGGAATATTTAGCCATACCTATCCATAATATACATGAGCCGGCAATTATTAAACAGGTAGTGGACTGATACTTACACATGGCTGGGACATCCCCCGTCCTCCTAGCCTCTTGGATCCACTGATCCAAAAGATCCCCCCTTTCTCCACTTCAGGTCGGCGTAGCGATGCCTGACCTGCTCACCAGTTCTGGGTATGCCAGTGGCACTGGTAAGGTGATGGTCGAGATGGTCCCAGGCTTCTGCTTTGTATTGGGAACCCTGGTACTGGTCCTGCAGCAGTCCCTGGTCATGTTTTTTCACAAGGAGTCCTGCCATGACTCTGGACTCCTGTATGCCCCAGCACTGTGACTGAAAGTGCACACCATCTCCCATACCAGTCATAGTGCCTACAGGAGGAAGCTGCAACCAGTTATGAGATGTATTCCTGCCTATTGGGTTTAAATAGGGCAGATTTCCCACACTTTGTACCGTGATTGGATGGTTTTGAAAATGCTAAGCTATGGGCAAACCTGCTTACCTGAGGTTGGCATTGCCTAAAGGGGTATACCAATGGGCAAACTGAGTTAGCTGGCCTACACATTGTTTATGCCTAGTAAGCTGGGCTGTCCAATGCTTAGCATTGCTTAATTTTTAATTTGCATACTATTTGCTTTTTGGCATTGATTTATTATTCATTACATGTTATGTATGTGTTTGGTATCCATGATTCATGTGTACGGACACTGTATGGGGTCCTTGTGTTTATAAGGGGATTTTACACTTTATTACATTGATACCTCACATCTGGGCTTAATGCAGTACTCCAGTTCATATATTTATGTTATGTAGTAGGTTATACAACATAAAACTGTATATCGATTCCTTTCACATTTTTAGTTTGATTTTCCTATAGTGAGGCTCTGTCTGGTGATACATCAATCGCATGCACTGCTGTGATGGCTTAGTGGTTAACTACTGTGACTATAATGTACAGGGTCCTGCGTTCAAGACCTGCAAAGGCTGTTTATTTTGTTTCTGGCCAGAACAGCAGCTGTTGCATACAGAGTGATTAAGGCACTTTTAAGCAATCGTAAGCGGGTTTGCATGATGGTAAGCAATGCTGGCCTCCGGTTAAATATGCTTACAGAGAGTTAGCTTTAATATTGCTTAACCTGTGTGTGCATTGCTTACCTCCATGCAAATGGGCTTAAACCCACTTACTACTGCTTAAATATGCTTACTCTTGCTTAATAGTGCTTACTCCCGCTTACCACCACATTAATTTAGACGGTGATGTAAAATGGTTCTTGGGAATGTGGTGGATTTGGAAAATCTATGGTTTTATCATTCATTACACATTGTACCTTCGATTTGGATCCCTGATTCATGTGTACATATACTGTATGGGGCACTTGTGATTATCTGTGGAATTTACAACATTATGACAATGACACCTCACATCTGCATTTAATGCAGTACTCCAGTTCACAAATATATGCTATTTAGTAGGTCATGCAACAAAAAATATTGTTCATAAAGTGATCTGACATGGAAAATGGAATGTACTGATGTAGGACTTGAACCGGGAATGACTTCTCATAAGGTGAACACTCTGCCCACTACACTATTGCAGTACTGCTTCATTTGCATATATCTTGATTGTTATCCTCATGTGCCATTTAAGCTGCAATAAACATAGCTAAGCAATGGGCAAACCTGTGCACCTACAGTTACATTTTATCTGTTTGATTAAAAAAAGAAACTTGTTTATATTTTATATATTAGCTATTGTTCTTATAAACTTGGGGGGGATGTTGCTGGTGGTATGCAAACACCTATGAGTGGTCTCGCTCATTCCTATTCCTAAACTGCTGTTCTTGATTGCAGGGGCATGTATATTCTGTGAGCTTGGCTCTTAGACACGCCCCCTGCACTTGTACATGCTCCCTGTCCATTTAGCAGCTCAGGCAGTGCGCCTTCATTGATATGCATGGCGCGCTGCCATCCTGCTCCTAAACAGCCACTTCTGTGCACGACTAAGCTAGTCCTGCATGGAAGTATAGTGAATCCGGAGGCTAGTCTTCTCAATTCTGATAATACATTATGCAAATAACCTTCTCCATTGTTTTTCCACAAAAATAAAGTAATGTTATGGATCTTTGTGACTCTGCATCTGTCCATTTCCCCTATCCCTCTGGGTTGAACAAGTGCATGTCTCCGATCTTAGGTTATGGGTCTCTGTGACTCTGGGTTTGTCCTGTTACCCTGTCCTTATATATGCGTTGAGCCAGGGCATGTCTCCAATCTTAAGTTATGGGTGTCTGTGATGCTGGGTTTGTCCTTTTCCCCTGTCCCTTAATATGAGTTGAACAAATTAATGTTTCCAATCTTACGTTATAGGTCTCTGTGACTCTGGGTTTGTCCTGTTCTTCTGTCCCTTTAATATGGATTGAACAAGTGCATGTCTCCAATCTTACATTATGGGTGTCTGTGACTCTGGGTTTGTCCTGTTTCTCTCTCCCTTAAACATGGATTGAACAAGTGCACATCTCCAATCTTAAGTTATGAGTCTCTGTGACTCTGGTTTGTGCTGTTCTACTGTCCCTTAAATATGTGTTGCACATGTGCACGTCTCCAATCTTAAGTTATGGGTATTTGCGATTCTGAATCTGTCCTGGTCCCCTATCCCTTAAATATGGGTTGCACACATGCACATCTCCAATCTTGAGAAATCTCCTCATACTTTAATGACTTGATGAATAACAAATACAATGATACTGTAATTTCATGCCAAAGTGTTCTCAGGTCATTGTTTCTGATTCTATTTCATCCCTGAGCATCTTCTGTGTGGAGGCATGCTTGAATGGGTGTGCCTTCATTGAAGGTTGTGCATCAGGGCTGGTAACTCAGCATGTAAAAATCCACTACCAAACATTAGCGGACCAGAGTTCCGCTGTGGCGACCCCTAACCGGGATACGCCGAAAGACACAACAACAACAACTTTGTGTCCAATGTGCATATTTATTTTTCAATGTAATTTAATTTAATTTCAGCATCAGAGTTAACGGGATATTATTAGCATGATTTCTCACCACCTTTGTGCAACCAAAACTGTTCTGAATAACATTTTGTGAATGTATTTAATATATTTATTTGTTGTGTTGGAGAATATATTTTACATTCCACACAATGTGTTAGTGTGTACGTTTTCAGTCCTACCACATCATGTGTGTGTGTGTGTGTATGTGTACACACACACACACACACACACACACACATATATATATATATATATATATATATATATATATATATATATATATATATATATATATTATATATAGATATACTGTAGATGTATATAATTTTCTAGTATAGGTTCATAGGTTTATAGGATGATACTAGGCTATTGGCCCAGAGGCCCTTATAAGCCTAGCCAAGAATTTCACCCATGTTCCCTTAAAGTCAACACCTGTTTCCCCTGCCCAGCAGGGACACAGGTGGGATCCCAGGGGTATATTTTCTGTTTTCCATCCAGTCATCCAGGTTCCTTTTAAAGAGGGCTAGAGAAGTACTCTGCTTGACATTGAAAGGGAGTCTATTCCACAGATGGGGGGAGTCTTTGGGATACAAATCTATCCTGCCAACAGGTTCTATTGTCAGAGACCAGGTTAAGACCTTGCGTGTGAGTTGCACAAGTGGAGTTTGTCTTATGGGTATGCAGGAACTCCATCAAGGCTGGGTCTGAAATGGCCTTGTATGCCAAACACAGGTCACCTCTGAGCAGTCTGTATGAGACTGAGTAGAAGGACAGGGGTTTTAGCCTATCTGTATAGGATAGGTGTTTGAGACCCTGGATTTTCCTGGTCAGGAACCTCTGTTGTCTCTCCAACTGCTGCATGTGCTTGGCAAGGTACATGCCAAAGGGGGCATTGTACTCAATAATGGGTCTGATAAAGGAGGAGTACAGGGATGTTATGACCGCCTTGTTCCTGGATGAAATACCCTTATTTATGAAGTGGGCCACGTAGAAAGCCTTATGTACAACAGAGGCAATGTCATGGTCAAAAGGCAGGTTGCTATCAACTTGTGTGCCCATGTCCCTCACAACTGATTGCATACTTAATACATTGTTTTTAATGTGATAATTAGTGGGAATGACATTTTCTGCAAAGAGGATAATGATGCATTTCTTGGCATTCAGTTTGAGGTCATGCTTCTGGCACCAGTCATTAGTTTGGGTAAGGCCCTCTTGGAGGATGTTCACATCACTAGGGGAATTTAAGACAACACCCAGCTTGCAGTCATCTGAAAAACCTGGTCAGCCATAGACCACTGGTTTTGGCTTGCACCTTAGAAAAGTATATCCCAATCAGTAGAGGCCCCAAGACCGATCCTTGGGGTACATTGCTCGTTACCTGTCTTTTACTAGAGGTGGCTTCCCCTATTTTGACTGAGTGGGTTCTATCAGTGAGCCAGTTAGCTTCCCATCTGGTAACATACGGGTTGATGCTTAGCTGGGAGAGTTTATCTATTATGCATGAGTGGGGAATAGTGTCAAAGGCTTTGGCTAGGTCAAGGTAGGCGCTGTGCACCGTCTTCCCCTCGTCCATGTCTTTGGTGACTGCTTCAAAGAAGTTGACCAAGTTTAACAGGCATGATCTCCCTTTGACAAAACCAAACTGTGTGGGGTCAAGCTTTTGGAAGTTGCCAATGTCCTTGTTTATAAGGTCCATGATGCATTCCATGGCCTTGCAGATCAGGCTAGTTTGGCTGATGGACCTATAATTGCCTGGGTCAGTGGAAGCTGCACCTTTGTGCAGAAGGATTGCAGTGGCTGTCCTCCATTCAGCTGAGATTAAGCTGGTGGTCAGGCTTTGGTTGAATAGGGTGTCTAATGGAGCAGAGAGCTCATTCCTGAGTTCATGCAGGATACAGCCAGGGATGTTATCGGGTCCCATGGACACTGTATTTTTTGCCTTTGAGAGGGCAGGTGCTGGGGATGTCCTGGTTTACTGATGGGAGGACAGGGGGGTGAAGTTTTCACTGAACCTGTCTGCCAGCAGGTTGGCTATATCTGTGGAGTTTGTGTATTATGTGCAATGTCTTTATATATGTTTTTTCCAAAATGTTCTGGATCTTGTCTCACATTGTTTGTCTGTCCAGTTTTATTAGTTTGGTCTTCAAAGTTATAGCTATGGTTTGCTCTCACTTCTTTTTATTTTTATCTATCATTGTGCTTGAATTCCACTTCTGCATTTTGCCAAACTGTTTGACATTCCTTCAGAAAGTGGTATAATACTTTATTCTATTTTCCATTTTCTGTTTCTGTCTTGTACCATGGAGGTCAGGTTGTGACTGAAAAGACACTGTCAGCCAATCCACTTTCTTGGTTACCAAATTGAAATTAATAGGTAAACAAACAAACACAAAGCTGAATAATGGGAATGAATTAAATGATTTCATGCAGACATTAAGTTTAAGTCAGGGTACCTTAGAGAGTACAGTACAAATCTATTTGTTTTACTTTTTTATTAAAATGCACAATTAAATGTTTGCTTACAGGTACCATGTAATCTATGTACATTTTTGCTACTCTTACAGGACATAAAACACAGTAGGTGGGTATTCATAAATTAAACATAGCACACTGTGTAATGCTAAACTTTGTAGTAAGTGTTATCATTCAGGTATACCTCTCAACCTCTTAGAGCAAGAAATCTGGGCAAAGCCATAAATAATGGAGAGACAAAGGCTCAAAATAGGGACATTTTTAAAATATTGCTTTTACAAATTTAAATTGATAGAATAACAGGTTTTGCATTTCAAGTCTGAAACTCAAGTGTCTGTCATTATTTTCTGACTACAGTCCTCAATGATTTGCCAGAAATGCACAATTTTGCGAAACAGACCAAAAAGAAGAGGCAAAAATCTGGACATTCTGCAAAAATCTGTATAGTTGAGAGGTATGCATGCAGGGCATATCCACTTCAGAGATATTTGTAGAATAATCACATGAGTGTGAATTTGTGTGGTCATTAATATATACTTTCATAAATTCCATATTTGTGGGTGAACATGAAAATATTTTATGTGTGACTATGGGTGCTAGTATCAACCATGTCTGTTAATTAAAAGATGTATACCTATGTGAATAAATTGCCTATGTGCATACATACACATAGGCTTATGCATGCACATTACTCAGGCAAAAAGCATAAAGATTGGCATATATACATGCATGTATACATACACATATGTATGTATGTCTCAAATTAAATATTGAGATACATATGTAAATATGCAGGTACAAACGGAGTCACTAATCATGTTTTCCATTTGCCATTACTATTTGAGATGATTTGGTGATAATGATAATTACCAATGAGTTTGTTCAATGTTATGTCTTTTGAACAAATTCACTAATTATTAATTGCACACTTGCACACACACACACACACACACACACACACACACACACACACACACACACACACACACACACACACACACACACAAACAGACAACACATACACACACACACACACACACATATATATATATATATATATATATATATATATATATATATATATATATATATATATATATATATATATATAATATATTTATTTATATATATATATATATATATATATATACATATATATTATTATTTATATATACACACACACACACACACATACATATATATATATATATATATATATATATATATATATATATATATATATATATATAAATATATATATATATATATATATATATATATATATGCTCAGAACACATATTGATTCAATTTAGAGGTAGTTACACAAATGAGGGTGTGGATAACAGAGTGGAAGACAAGGACAGTACAGTATTGTGATGCAGGCTAGTCAGCACCCAGATGTACTAAAAGTATAATTCCACATTGTAGGATAACAGCAGAACTGTTTGTATTGTTGGGAAAGTGAATTGACAGAAAACTATGTATACAGTGTATGAATGTTGTACTACCTGGTATAATATTATTGTACTCCATAATAAGTCATTATGGCTACATTACCCTTTAATGTTTAACTGACCCCCAACATTATGTCAGACATTTCCATAGACCTAAAATGTAACATCAACACACTGACCATACCTTGTGTGTGCTGTTGCGGACATTTGACAAGGTGATGGCAGTCCTATACTTGGACTGAGACAACACATCCTTGTTTTCATTTGATGCATTCAGGTATGGGGTGTAGCACTTTACAGCTTATCATTAGTGCATAGCAATGACAGCAATCACCAGATGGTGACATAATGAGTGGGAACACTGCTGTGCCACTAACATGAAATCTGCAGTCTTGTTGTCTAGACAATACATTTTGTGTGAGTAGAATATTTCTCATTCAGGACATGGTGTGTTTGTATGGTTTGGGTCATCCAGAAGTGTACTGGCAGGCCTTATGTAAATATTGTTGCTCATTCATGTCCTGGTAAGTCTTCCAGGATAACAGTACTGCATCTGTATAAGTTTTTAGGTTTTGTCACTCCTCTGAACTAAACAACACTGTGTTATGTGATGCTATCATGTAGCCTGTGTACAGATATGATTAATAGGTCTGTGAACTGCGACCTGCATTATCAAATATGTATCATATCTGAAATTTATAGACATTCAAGAATGCATAGAATTTCAAGTATGTCAGTAACACACGAAGAGGCTGTTAGGTAGCATTGTCGCCTCACAGCAAGACGTTCTCCCGTTCGATTCTCAGCTAGAGCGTCTTCTGTGTGGAGGCATGCGTGAATGGGGCGTGCCTTCATTGAAGGTTGTGCATCAGGGCTGGTAACTCGGCATGTAAAAATCCACTACCAATCATTAGCGGACCGGAGTTCTGCTGTGGCAACCCCTAACCGGGATAAGCCAAAAGACACAAACAAACATGAATATAAACGTAGATTGTGTTACATACATGCATACATAAATAGAAAAGTAACTACTATAACTTGTCAAAATATAGGGTTATCAATGACATGAGATTTTGGTTGCAGCACTTAATTTTTACTGTCTTAGTAAAAGTACCCCTGTAATTACCTACTATAATATACTAGGAATGGTACTGAAAAGCATATGGTGAAATGTATAGACCGCATTTGCTTCAGCTTTCAAATGCTAATCAGTGTAAATTAACTGTACTTCAGTCAAACAGGCAGGAAAGATGTGAAAGTTGAAAACATTTTACCACAATGAATGATAGAAAACGTGAGAAAAGAAATCCAGTAGGATGGAATCAATATTAGACAAATAGTTATGGTGTGATTTCTGAAGGACAACATACAGCATCAGCTAATGAGAAAATACTTTTAGATCAGTGATTAGATTCAGTTCCAAAGCTGCATGACATTTTTGGAGAAAGATGCAAAATATGTTATTATTTTAGAATATTTGGACATTTGTTAGTCAACATGTTTCTTTGTAAGGCAAAACTGTCCAAAGCAATGCTGTGCTGTAAAGAGTGAAAATCTGTATGATTATAAAAGCGCACCTGCAACATCACACGCACGCACACACACACACACACACACACACACACACACACACACACACACACACACACACACACACACACACACACACACACACACACACAAGCAACACTAATGACAGACCATATGAAAAATAATTGCTAGTGGAGGGGAAAAGATTTGTAGCAACAAGCATGACAAATGCTATTGCCTAGGCTTGAATACTTATTAGACACAGTTTTGCAAAAACAAGTACATAGTAAAGTAGCTGTCACTTTATTGCTAAAGAGGCTCCAGGTCTATGTGTGACAAGATAGCATCTCTAGCTGAGTAAAATCTAGTCATTCAGATAATCTAAATGCACATGAGTGGGGAAAGGAAAACTGAAAAGGACAAACTGTCTGCAACTGTAAATTCTAAGCACTTCCTCTAACAGTCCCCACTGAGAGGTTGTGTAATCTGACTTGCAGTATGCTAATAAGGCTCTTTGAAAACCTTACCTCTAGCTGAACATGTGATTTACAGAGTACTAAAATGTAAACAAACTCCTCTAGCAAAAAATCTGAGATAGTGCCCCTTTAACAGATATTCCTCCCACATGTCTACCAGGTAAGAAAAGGTATAAGTGAGCTGTAAAAAGCCTGTAATTATACACTGTGTACAACACCCACTGCCCAACCTCAAGGCTGCAAATGACAGCAAGAGAAGTATGTATACCAAGTAGTCTCCCCAAGAAATGTCCCTTATAGGGGCACTAGCTCAGATTTTTTGCTTGAGCAGTTTGTTTACATTTTAGCACTGTGTAAGTCACATTATCACCCAGAGGCAAGGTTTTCAAACTGCCTTCTTACCATACTGCAGGTCAGATTACACAAACTCTCAGCAGGGGTGGCTTTCTTAGAGGAAGTGTGAAAAGGTTACATTTCAAGTATGTCCTTTTCTGTTTACCTTCCCCCATCCACGGCAATTAGATTAACTGGAATCACTGCATTTCACTCAGCTAGATAACCTGTCTTGTCACCCTCAGAACTGTTGCCTCTTTAGCACCGAATTGCTATGTACTTTACTATGTACTTGTTTTGATAAACTAGGTCTAATAATTATTCAGGCCTAGGCAGTAGTATTTCTGTTTTATGTTTGTTACTACAAATCTTTTTTCATGCACTGGCAATTATTTGACTCATGTCTTGCTTTCGGTGTTGCTTGCATTCATTTTATTTATTTATTTATTTGCAGTTGGTTTACCAGGATAGTCCATTGGGCCAAGATGAACCCATTTTCAATGGAGTCCTGGGGAGAAAAGCTCCAGTAATTTACATTAGGTTATACATTAAAAATTACAAAGTTTACAGTAAACAAGTTACACTAGGTTATACATATATATAGATTACAAAGTTTACAAGTGAACAACAAGTAAGTATAGTTCTAGAAACCAGGTTTAAATAGGCTTTTGGTTAAGATATACAAATTTACAAGTGATACAATTTAGTGTGAGACAAGAGTTCTAGTATATAAAGGTACAATTTAGAGAGGGTGCAAAGTTAGTACAAGCTTGAGAGAGATGTTAGTACAGGCCGAGAGAGATTGTGGTAGGAGAGGTAGGATGGATGTGACCAGAGAGGTGGACAATGTTTAGTTGTGGAGATTATGTTGGGAGAGAACAGGAGCATTCCCACTGGGATAAAAGGTAAGAGTGAAGAGATTTTTTGAATGTAGAGTGATTGGAGATGGTACGAATGAGTGGTGGAAGAGCGTTCTATAGACGAGCTATACTGTAGGATTAGAGTTTTTTCCCCAGAGGGACGACTTGGTTTGTATAATTCTATTAGATTTTGGTTGTTAGATCTTGGTGTTCGGTTAGGTAGATGCATTTTAAAAGTAGAGGATAGGGATGGACAAAGTGAGGGGTTGAAAATGAGTTTATGTGCAAGAGTTAGTTGAGTGTAGGTGAGATGATTGGATAGTTCTAGCCATTTTAGTTTGTGGAGGGAAGAGCAGTGGTGACTAGAGGACTTGTGGCTAGTAGCGAATGTAGCTATTTTGTTGTAGCATGTGGAGAGTTGAGTTTTAAGGGAGGATTGAAAGTTAGTTAAGAGTGGAGCTCCATAGAGAAGGGAGGGGATAAGAAATGAGGTAGCGAGAGTGATTTTGGTGGATGGTGTGAGATAGCGATTGTGTCGGTACAGCATACCTAATTTTTTATGTGTTTTCTTGATATTAAGTTGTAGGTGGGAGTTGAATTTGAGTTTATTATCAATTTGTACCCCAAGTAATTTAGTCTCAGTTACCAATTCCAAAGCTGTGTTTTTATGACTAGTGATAGAAAAAGTGTTAGAATGGATAGAGGTGTTTTTGGTGGGAGTGAAAATCATTAGCTTAGTTTTAGAGGCATTTAGTGCTAGGTGATTGTGATTCATCCATTGTTCTGTGATAGAGAATGCGTCTTGTGTTAGCTTTTGTAGTATGGGAAGGGATGTTGCAGAGCAGATAATAGTGGAATTATCCGCATATTGAATGATGTTTGAGAAAGGGATTGAGTTATGGAAGTCATTTATGAATATATTGAAGAGGAGAGGACCTAATATGGAACCTTGGGGAACTCCTGTTGGGGTAGTAAGGAAGGAAGAGGTGGCATTTTTTCATTTGACAGATTGGTATCTATTGGATAAGTAACTGGAGAACCAATTTAAAGAGGAGGGAGATAGGTTGAGTTGAGAGAGTTTAGTTAGAAGAAGTTTGTGAGAGATAGTATCAAAGGCTTTAGAGAGGTCAAGTAGAAGGGTCGAGACAATGTGTCCAGAGTCATGGGCTTTATTTACAATTTCCAGGAAGGAGAGTAAGGCTGTCATAGTACTATGACCAGGTCTAAAACTGTGTTGTGTTGGAGTTAATAGGTTATTGTCTATGAGATATGGTAGGATTTGTTGTTGGATACATTTTTCTAGGATTTTAGAGATGGGTGATAAGATGGCTATGGGACGAAATTTAGTTGTGTTGCTATTTTTGCCGCCCTTATGTAAGGGTATGATATAAGCCTTTTTCCAAATTTGGGGTACTATGGATTCTTGTATAGAGCAGTTGATTAGAATACTAATGGGGTAGGCAATGGATTCCGCGGCTATACTAAGAAAATATGATGGTAAGTTGTCTGGGGCATTGGAGCATGGTTTAAGCTTCTGAATTAATTTTTTAATGGTGGATATGGGAATAGGTTGTAGAGAAAAAGGAGAGAGAGGGAAAGAGAGGGTATTACAGTAAGGTAGTTGATGACAAGGAGATAGTGAGGATGTTGGAGAAGAGGTAAGGGAGTAATTAGAGGAAGATGAGGGTGAGGTGGTGGGGGTGGTGTTGTTAGAGAATATCGAAGTTAGTTTTGAAATAGAGTTGATGAAAAAGGAATTAAATTGTGAAGCTAAGTCTATGTCAGGAGCATTAGGGTCTGGGCTGGGGTTGTCAGTTTTGCCTGGACTGAGAAGGGTAGCGACTCCTTTCCAGAATTTCTGTGGGTTTGTTGTACTGCTGTTTTGGAGTTTAGAGAAGTAATTTTGTTGGTCAGTGGTAATAAGCTTTTTTACTGTATTTCTAAGTGTTTTATATTCATTTAGATGTAGGGGAGACTTATTTTTTTGGTAAGAAGTCCAAACTTTATCTCTGCGTTTCATGGTTATGAGAGTAGTTTTTGTTAGCCAAGGGGCAGTTTTTGGTTTTTATTCTCTTAGTCTGTAAGGGGGTGTGGATGACAAGGATTTTTAAGAAGGTTGAATTGAAGTGAGCAACAGCATTATCTAAGGGTAGAGTTTTTAAGGTGTTCCAATTTATTGATTTAAGGGAATCAGTGAAGGTTGTGGGGTTGAAAATTTTCTGGTTACGAAAAGTAATGAAATTATGGGTTTGGAGTATGGGTGAAGAGAGTCGATATGTGTAAATTGGTAGATGGTCACCAAGTGGGTCTGGGAGGGTGGCATTATCAGAATAATGCTGAGGGTGGGAGACTAAGATCCAGTCAAGTATGCTACCATTGGATAGGTTTTTTGAGGGGTGGGTTGTGGAGTTAATAAGCTGTGAGAAATTGTAAAGGTTGATATTTAGTGGATTTGTGGGAGCTTGGATGGAGGCCCAGTTGATATTCATGTCTCCCAAGACTATTATTTCATTTGAAATGTTAGAAGAGAGCCAAAGTAGGATATCTTCAAGTATTGTGATATTATCGCCAGGGGAATGTAGAGGAGGCTATGCATATGTGTTTGTGTATATTAACCTGAAATAATGCTAGGAGTATTTCAGCATTATTGAAGTGGGGAATAGGTTTGTTATATGGGGTAACAGACAAGGAGGATGAATATAGGAGAGCAACTCCACCTCCTTTTTTATGGGTTCTATCATTTCTTAAGATTGAATAGTTTGGTGGTATTATTTCAGAGTCTTTTATGTGGGGTTTTAGCCATGTTTCAGAGATGGATAGGAAGTCAGGTTTGATGTGAGTAAGCCATGCGTGGAGATTTGGGATTTTGCTCACAATGCTTTGGGAATTTAGTGAGGTAAACAGAATGGCTTTATTTGTGGTGGATGAGGTGGGTGGGCGAGAATTGGGGTGTATGACACCTGATAATAGTGTGGTAATTAGGTACAGGATTGGGTTGGAGAGGTATTTGGATTGTTTAATGTATATGCTAGGCTTAATTAAGATGTTGAAGAGTTTATTAGGTGAAGTGATAGAAGTATTTTTATTCAGGGTGATAGGTTTATAAGGAAAGAGTAGATGGTTGCTGATAGTGTATAAGTGGGGAGATATTAAGATATGGGATTTTAGGGGAGGTGAGATGTGATGATTTGTTACATGAAAACATTGTGAGTGTATAGTGTGATTGGGCTGAGTAAGGTAGTGGAAGTAGGATATAGAGGGAAGTAGTAGCAACAGCATGAGTATAGATGGGGATTTGGAGAACATAATGGTGTGGAATGATATAGATTGCAGTTGTGAGATAGTGTGAAGTTACTGAGTAGAATGTGGTTGTAAAGGGGTGATAATTAAAGTGGTTTAATAAGATATGTAAACCTTTGGAATGGGGTGGAGATTAGAAGAGTAGTTGGATATAGTTGGGGTGTCAGTGAGTGTAGTTGAAAGATGTAACCAGATAGGTGGTTTGGGTTATATAGTTATAGGGTAAGTCGGGGGTGGGGAAGGGAGTAGGAGTTAACTAGGATGTGGAAGTTAATTGGCTAGATATTGTGGTAGGTGTGGTTACATTGGTATAAATGTAGAGGTACTGGGGGCGGATGGGAATAGGGGGCAGGGTAGGGGAGCGGAGTGAGCCCACAGGGTGAACGGAGTGGGTAGAGCCAAGGAAGGCAGAAGCAGAGCGAGAAACAATCAACAATCAGTGGACTGTTTGTTGGAGAAGGTAAGTACAGGAAACAAGGGCTTATTAGGATAGAATAGTCAAGAGGACAGAAAGGGGGAGAGAAACAGTAGAGGTTACACTTGTAGAGAATGGTAAACATGTAAGAGATGTGTGGAGTCAGGAATGGAGGAGAGAGAGTGCCATTCAGTGGTCAAATGCTAAAAGTACACCTGAAATTCTCTTAGGGAAAACAGAGGGGTTTGGCTGCTGGCTTCCTGGTCAGGGAGCGTGCTGATAACCAAGCAGGGACTAGAATACAATATCACAATGATAAGGGTTTAGCAGCAGTAACACATACTTCCTTAGTCCCTTCTTATTTCAAATTCCCTTTAAGGGGATGAGTCAGCAGAGCTTGGTATTTATTGCTATTTGGAGTGAGCGTCCAGGCCAGGCGAGGTCACAGGGGGTTTTCAGGGCAAGGAAGTTCCTTAGTCCCTTCTTATTTCAAATTCCCTTTAAGGGGATGAGTCAGGAGAGCTTAGTATTTATTGCTATTTGGAGTGAGCGTCCAGGCCAGGCGAGGTCACAGGGGGTTTTCAGGGCAAGGAAGTTCCTTAGTCCCTTCTTATTTCAAATTCCCTTTAAGGGGATGAGTCAGCAGAGCTTGGTATTTATTGCTATTTGGAGTGAGCGTCCAGGCCAGGCGAGGTCACAGGGGTTTTCAGGGCAAGGAAGTTCCTTAGTCCCTTCTTATTTCAAATTCCCTTTAAGGGGATGAGTCAGCAGAGCTTGGTATTTATTGCTATTTGGAGTGAGCGTCCAGGCCAGGCGAGGTCACAGGGGGTTTTCAGGGCAAGGAAGTTCCTTAGTCCCTTCTTATTTCAAATTCCCTTTAAGGGGATGAGTCAGCAGAACTTGGTATTTATTGCTATTTGGAGTGAGCGTCCAGGCCAGGCGAGGTCACAGGGGGTTTTCAGGGCAAGGAAGTTCCTTAGTCCCTTCTTATTTCAAATTCCCTTTAAGGGGATGAGTCAGCAGAGCTTGGTATTTATTGCTATTTGGAGTGAGCGTCCAGGCCAGGCGAGGTCACAGGGGGGTTTCAGGGCAAGGAAGTTCCTTAGTCCCTTCTTATTTCAAATTCCCTTTAAGGGGATGAGTCAGCAGAGCTTGGTATTTATTGCTATTTGGAGTGAGCGTCCAGGCCAGGCGAGGTCACAGGGGGTTTTCAGGGCAAGGAAGTTCCTTAGTCCCTTCTTATTTCAAATTCACTTTAAGGGGATGAGTCAGCAGAGCTTGGTATTTATTGCTATTTGGAGTGAGCGTCCAGGCCAGGTGAGGTCACAGGGGGTTTTCAGGGCAAGGAAGCTTACTGTGGAAGCAGCCGCAGGGACCAGGATGCACAGCAGCCGAGGGTGAAGCTAAGCTGCACTTTTATAATCGAACACATTTTTCCTCATTTTACAGCACAATTTTTGACAGGCATCTTTGAAATGCAATCTAAACACTGTTGTAAAGGTTTTTTTTTCTCATTAGCTCTTGCTGTATGTTATCCTTCAGACATCATACCATGACTATTTCTAGTATTCAGATTGCATCACCATGGTTTGCTTTCTTCACTTTGTTTCTACCATTTATTGTGCTTCAATGTTTTGAGCTTGTACACCTTTGTTGAAGGCTTGACTGAAGTGCAGTTAGTTTATACTCTTTAACGTTTCACAGCTGAGGCAAATGCAGTATATGCTTTTTCTCATATACTTTTTATTACCACTACTAGCATAATACCACGGTCCATTTTTTTCTAAGACATTAAAAATGTCATGCTTTGACCAAAGTCTCATGCCCTTGGTCATCCTATATCTTGACTGGTTATAGTCACTTTTTCTGTATGCATGTGCATATGTATATGTATGTAACACAGTGGGCAGGATTCACGAAGCCTCCGTGTAAGAGTTATAACTCATACACGGAGGCTGCAGTTAAACGGAGTGATGTCAGCATGCTTTGCATATTCATGAGAGCATGCTGAATCACACTTAAGGCTAACATGGTCCGTGTAAGACAGTAGGGGGCGTGTCCGTAGGCCGAGCCCTGTAAGCAGACACGCCCCCAGAAGAGGAAAAGTTCCCAAAATAAACACCCACGACAGAGTCCACAGAAATGTGAATAAACAGAACACAACACATGCCCCCACAGACTATGAACAGAAAACATATAAATAAACATGTTATATATTTTTTTTAAATTGTAAAAATGTTTAACCGTGAGTGCGCTCATTTGCGCGGGCGTGCCCGTAGTGCAGCTACAGTTAGCAGTCAGTGGGAAAGCATATAAGAACTAAATATGCAAAATAAGCGAGGAAGCAATAGCGTAGCAGTAGAGATGTTGGCTGAAAAGCAGGAATTCATGGTTCAAGCCCCCACAACACCAATTTTTATTTTTAGCAAAATAAGCATGAAACAAGTCCCTGACAAATATGTACACATAAAACCACATTTTATGTAAAATGTAATGAAATAGCCAATTTATATTGAAGAAATGTGAGGTAACAAAAGAATAAAAAATGCCAGATGTGCCCATAGCTGAGCTACAGTTTAACAGGGTGAGTGCATCTGCCCGTAGATGAGCAGTGGTTTAACTGGTGCAAAATGAGTGCCCGTAGCTGAGCAGTGGTTTAACACACTAAATCTATGTGCCCCTAACTGAGCTGAGCATAATATGCATGCCGATAGCCAAATGAGGCTTAAACCAGCGTACCCTGTTTGCGCGGAGCTGCGCACCGTGCAAACAAGCTAACCGATGGGCAACGTTGAGCAAGCCGTATCAAAACTGCCTTTACACAGACACACCCCTCAGCATGTCTAGACAGTCATGAAAAATAAAAAGCAGTGGCCAGGTTCAAACCCAGGATACTATACACCATAGTCAAGGTACCAAACCACTACGCCATGACAGCAGTACCTAGCAATGCAATAATAGCTAATAATATAGGAATGAATACAAACTGGAGCATGACAATGCAGGTTTACTGAAGTTGATACAATTCCAAAATGGCCAATCACAGATATGTGCGGGAAAAACGGACTATATAAGCCCCATAGGCGGGAATACACAGCATAAATGATTGTAGAACTGACCTGCAGGCAGAATGACAGGAGTAGGAGAGGGTAGTTGCTTTCGAGCACAGAGGTGGGGCATTGAGGAGTCCAGGTACATGGTCTGGCTCCTAGTCCACAATCATGAGGCCCAACTCATGCAGGGCCAGGTCCTCTGGGGAGCATACAGGGCCGAGGCGTGGGACCGGTTGGCTCATGATCTCACCAGTGCCACAGGGATTCCAAGGACTGGTGAGCAGGTCCGTCACCACCATGCGGACCTGAAGAGATGCAAGCAGGACCAACTGAACCTTTGGATCCAGGAGGCCCGGCAAACACCCAACGCCCACTACTGAGTAAGTTACATTTAATTATGTATGTAAGAAATTAAACTAGCTGATATTATGGAGATGTGTATTCCAATATTACTTCATTTATATTACAGCTGCAGGTGTCCGTTCTGCGAACCGCAGAGCCTATGGCGACAGGCTGGTGCGGTTGCACCACCAGGCAGGTCAGTAATCCACTACCAGTAACTGTAAAGAAATATAAAAGTATGACAGTCAGCAAAAGAGTGCAGTGTAGTCAGTAAGGAATAAAATGTGCAAGTAACAGTGTGAAAGTGTCTGCAAGTATTGCTTGATTACAAAAGTGTGTTTCAGCCTGTAAGTTAAACCGAAAAATGAAACTGTCTGACATAAATTCTGAAATAAAAATGCCCTACCTGTAAGAAAATAGTACACAACCTGCAGCAGGCTGAAAAGTATAGCTACAGAAGATGATGTAATCACATGTGTGAAATATATCCCTGTTGAAATACTGAAACATGACAGAAGTGAGACTGCTGGAAAGGATTGTAATAACTACAGGTAAAACATGTCAATAAAGCCTAGAAGTAAGTACCATCCTGAATAGTAAAATGAAAGCAAGTGAGAGAGTGTGAGAAAGTGTCATGAATCCAGCAATACAGTAGTAATAACCCCTGAATAAAGTATACTGCAGTCAAGACAGAATGAAATGCATGTGAGAATCAAAACCAAACAGCGAAATCTGTTCAAAGTGTTGCTGCATCTGGAATGTGTATCCCAAAATCTGGATATGTTGCTCTCAGTCTACAATATGCAGATAGGATGATTGTCTGATATACCAAACATCCACACTTGTCTACAGCTATATAAAGCAAATGTAGCAAGAGATTGTAGCTGAACAAAGCTAGATATGAATGTGTATGAAGAACAATAAAATGTATATTGATGTTGCAGTAACAGTCCTATCACCAAGTTGAAATAGTTATCATATAGGAAAATGTAGTTAGAACAGTAGTGTGTATATAACTGTAGCTATTAGAAATGTACAGCATATGTATTGGTATTTGAAGGTGTTAATATTATTTTCTTCACCCCACCCTATAACCACATATAACCCATTCCACGTGAAAATGGTATGTGCAATCACAATTAACACCCCTGGACGTTTGTCCTGTTGGGTCATATATATTTGCATGTCCATTGATGCATCTGCCCTGTTCATACATCCAAACCTGATGGCCTGTTGCCATCAATTAACCCTGCATGTTGTTGGACTGTGTATTTCTGTTCAAATTATGCATGTGTTATGCACACTGTTCAATGGTGTGAATATCTGGGTGTTTGGTTAATGGGAATACTAATGCATGCTGTTACAACTAATTGTGAATGGTATTATATGTCACTAACCCAAACTGTCATGACATAATGCAAAACATAGGATGACAGGGAAGGCGGGTTCCAGCTGACCCACCTCTCCCACCTCAGCTGTCGAGTGCACCTGGCACTAGTGCCGAGTCTGGACCCTCCTCTGGTGGCCCTGTGCCACCTGTGGGTGGAAGCACTGCAGGGGATGGGGCTCACCCCCCCTCTGCAAGTGTGGCCGGAGGAGAACCACCACTCACCCTCCATAGCGTCCGGACTGTGGTGCGTAGGGAGATTCGGGACTCTGTTCTTGAGCCCCTACGCCAGCTTGAGGCATGGGTGGCGCAACTAACGGGCATGCCTGTTGCCCGGCCTACACAGCCCACAGCACAGCCCCGTCCTGGGCAGTGAAGGAACAGTGGCAACTGCCTATGGGTGAGGATATCAGTTCCACTGTTGCCATCTGTGGGCTCATGGGCTCTGATATCCAAACCTCCATCCCCGTCAATTGTGTAACCCCCCCCACACATGTCATACACCGCCCCTGTATGCGTCTTGTTTGTCTTGTCTGTTTACCTACCCAACCTACCTCCCCAGCTGTACCAACTTCCTTCACCTGACATACCACTCTCACCTGAAGAAAAAAAAAGGGCACTCTGTACCCACAAAAAAATTACGCCCCATACATAGCTGCCCATTCTGCACACATGTCTGCTGGACATGGAATCTATCAATTACAATTGGCTGTACAACAAGTATTATTGTTGTCCTGACACCTCTCTCAGGGGTGGAAGGTTTCAAATGTCACACCAAATTACATACATATGCACAGCTGTTGCTGATGAAGAAATGGGCATCTATGGGCCTTACCTACATCCCTCCTGCAAATCCCAAGCTTGTTTCCCTACTGTCTTACCCTCTTTGTGACCCCTTTTTCACCACTTTCCTGTCTCCCCATTTTCTTTTCTTTCAAAGAAAATAGTGCGGGTGTGCACCAGAGTAAGCACCGCTAAACGGTTGTAAGCGGGTGTGCGCTTGTGTGCGTGGAGCTAACCGCCAGTGCGCATGCGTGAGCTCCGCGCAAACCAGCGCTAACCCGGTTACAACTGCTTAAAAGTGCCTTAGTCACTTTGATTGACAGGTCCTGTACTCAGTTCAAAAGCAAAATAAAATCCCACTGTCAGTCCCGAACCCAGGACCTTGGAAACACTGGTCTGTATGACCTACCACTAAGCCATGACTCTTATACAAGAACATTGTGCTAAAATAAATATAACATGTAATAGTAGGGATTAATGTAAAGGGAATATAGGATGTGTAGTACACAAAGCATGTCATTTAGAATTACTGTCAAAACTACTGGATTTCCATAATAGTAGTGTGTGAACAGAAACAGCCATGCTAGTTGGTAGCTTGTAGATAATAATGTCAGTTAAAGTACATATATAAATGTATGTATATATACATATATATATATATATATATATATATATATATATATATATATATATATATATATATATATATAGTTGTAGGTCATTGTGCATACACTTGCTACAGGGAACATGAGAGGAATGGAGAAATGTGAATATACAACACAGCCTGAATCATGAGAGAGATACTAACCTTTACACTCACAGAACACTGTCCACAGCATACCAGCATGGCCCCGCCCTTACAATCTGAAAGGGCAACGCCTATCCCACATACCCTTTTATAGCACTGACCTGAAATCACAGTGAGAACTGCAATCAGTACACAACTGGCTGTATGCAATTAGCAAATGCTGGCTTACAATTGGTGCAGAGGCCATCACATGGACCTATGCAGATACCTACAAAAGCATCCAGTACTAACACTCCACACATGCAATACATTCATTGCACTGTCTGGAAGCAGACAGAGGGAGAGAGAAAAGTGAGAGAGAGAGAGAGAACAAAAAAAAAAAAAAATTATACACTGTGACTGTCACCCGAAGCTGTCAGCAGTGACAGTAGCAGCAGCAAGCAGAAGCAGTGGTAACGCAACCAGCTGTGACAAACACAGGTAATGCAAAGTAGCAGGTTAATAGTGTGCATACTGTGAACCCTTCAAATGTGTCATAGGTCTGTATCTATAGGTATGTCCATGTGATATGTTGTGTGTACGTAGTTCCACCAAAAGAGGATGACCATACATTACATGTCAATCAGTCCTAGGCCATGATCCTGGCAGCAGTTGTCTGTGCGTTGCCCCAGCAATGGCTGTAGTGACTGCTTTGAAAGGTCAGCCAGGTTCAAAAGGCAGGATCAGCCCATCACAAAGGCACACTGGCTGGGAACAAGTGTCTGCAGGTACCCGATATCACTGCATATGCATCCCATACTGCATAATTCCATAGCTTAGCAGACCAGGCCGGTTATGCATATGATGTGGTAGTTCCCAGGGTCAGTCGAGGTGTCTCCTTAGTGGTGTGGGACCACTGTCGCTGTATGCCACTGTCCAGGTACATATCCTGTAGTATGGCCAAGATAAATTATCAGTGTTATATGCGGTTGTATGTCCTCTCGGAGTGCAGGTAGCACACATCCAGGGATACCATGAGGTCACAGTGATGCTGTGTGTTCTTCTCTGCTGAGGGCGGCCCTCACCTGGACATGTGAGATGATAGGGAGGTTACATCCAGCTGTGATAAATATTTCAACTGGTGGGGGAGAAGGAGGGGGGATAAGTGCACCGAACATGTCTGCAAGATTGTTGCCAATATCCGTGTGTTTGGTGAATGTTAAGTAGGTGTGTATTAACACAGAGCATATCTGAGGCATGTGGTCCATATGTGTAACATAACTGAAGAAGGCCTTGTGGTCATCCATAGTGTTTGTGGCCATTTCCCTCCCAGAGTAGGCAGTGGCCATTGTTATGGCGGACCATAGCATAGTACCAGTGCTGACCACAGATGCCTTCCCTTAATGTGAATGTGCTCTGTCCTGCAGTAGCCTCCTGCTTTTGTTATACAATCTGCCTCTGTCTGGGGTCCACCGGACAGGATGCCTAACCTTTGTGCATAGGGTCTGGGTTAGAAATGTGTGTGCAAGTTCCATGCAATCTGTGGCATGTCCGTGGTAAGCATTTGCAAAGGGGTCAGCAGTGGGGCTTGTGGCTTCCACTGGCCCAGTGTGCTGCATGGATACCATCTCAGTCCCAGCAAGTGAATAACTGTCTAATCACATACATCTCGAAGTAGTCTACTGTGCTGGTGGTGGTGGTGGGATATGTATATCCAGGCCGAGTAACTTCTGTCCACATCACAGTAGTGGACGCGTCCCACATACAGTACCTTGGGATGAACCCCCAGAGTGAGGTTGTGCATTGCACCTGTCAGTGTGTGCTGACCGATGGGGCATGCTACTATGTTGTGTGGAATGTGGCAGGTATTGTTGCACAGGTGTTGGCTGAGCACTGATATCTGGCCATGTACCTGTGTATCCACCACGACACACACACATGCAACATATGGGAGTAGTAGTATATCACTACACATGAGTATCATGTATAGTATGTGTGCCATATATTGCTGACATGGTCTGCTGATATCCTGTTTGTGTTCTCTTCCAGGGAGATGGCGCGTCAGCGTAACCCCGCCTACTCTGTGGCGGAAGACGAGGAGATCCACCAGAGCCTGGTGCGGGAGTATGACATCCTGTTTTCGCACACCAGTCAGAATCAGCAGGAGAGGGCTGCACTGTGGCAAGACCTTGTCCGTAGGGTAAATGATATTGGCACGCATAACAGGACATATGAGCAGGTACGACATCACTGCAGTGATTTAATCCGAAGTGTCCGTCAGCGTGCATCAGATATCCACAGGCAACAGGTTGCCACAGGAGGTGGGGTGGCCACACATCCCCCCTCACCAGACTGGAGGGGCTACTCCTAAGTGTTGTGGCTCCAGCCCCGGAACACCAACAGCAGTACACCTGCATTATGATGGAGGCTGGTTCTACACAGCAGCACGACATGGAGCGTGCAGGTAATATGCCATATGTCCACTTGACTGTTCTGTACACTGTATCATATGCAATATCAATGGCACAGTTGTGCCCACTGACATTAATCTCATCATTTCTGCAAGTCCCTCCGGGGTTACAGCAAGGCAGGCCATCCATGCTAGTGAGTGTGTTTAACATAACCTATAATAGTCCTGATAATGCTAGTAACAGTAGTGTAACTCAGTAGTGCTCTGTGTGTATACTGCGGGGTGTGCATGTGTGTATGTGTGCAGGTGTGCCTGTGCCCATGTGTTCATGTGTGCATGTGTGCATGTGTGCATGTGTGCAGGTGTGCCTGTGTCCACATGTCCACGTGTGCATGTGTGCCTGTGTCCACGTGTGCATGTGTGCCTGTGTCCACGTGTGCATGTGTGCATGTGTGCCTGTGTCCACGTGTGCATGTGTGCATGTGTACACGTGACCACATGTGCATGTGGGCATGTGTGCATGTGTGCATGTGTGCATGTGCCCATGTGTGCATGTGACCACGTGTGCATGTGTGCATGTGTCCATGTGTGCATGTGTCCACATGTGCATGTGTGCATGTGTCCACGTGTGCATGTCTGCATGTGTGCATGTGTGCCTGTGTGCATGTGTGCATGTGTGCATGTGTGCATGTGTGCCTGTGTGCATGTGTCCATGTGTGCATGTCTGCATGTGTGCCTGTGTCCATGTGTGCATGTGTGCCTGTGTCCATGTGTGCATGTGTGCATGTGTCCATGTGTGCATGTGTGCATGTGTGTAGAAGTGCATCACTGGTAACAATGTCTGGAGACTGTAAGCTGTGTTTCCTGGCTTCCTCCCACAGGTTCTGGGGCTGCTCTGGTGACCTGCAGCAGGGAACCTGAATCCTGTGCCACGGGTACTGGTAATGATGATATTTGTGTAATGGTACAGGAAGGTGTGTCAGGGTCCGCCATTGGTCAGCCAATTGACAGTACACAGCTGTCAACCCCATCATTGCACACAGTCATCCTGCCAGTACATCCTTTGTCACCATTGTCCCTAGGTGATGGACAGGATACAGTGGGCATAGACCAGGGTAATGTGGTACCTGTGGCACATGCGTCCCCACACAGCAGCCATGGGCAGGGTCCTCCGATGGTACCACACAGACAGTTGGCCATGGGTTCTCGTGGGAGCATCCGTAGGCGTACTGCCTCTGGCCGACGTGCCCAAAGAGGTCTGTCAACCTCAGCTATGTTTCGGACTGTCATGCAGGCACAGTGACGTATGGAAAGGTACACCAGACAGGGTCTGAGGGAGCTGAGAGCATGTCGCACAGCCATGACAGACAGTATGCGTGACATTGCGGATGCTATCCGTAACTTCACCGATGTCATAGACAGACGTTGTGGGGACATATTACAGCAGTTCCACAACCAGATGTCCATGAGCCAGGGCAATGGTGGGCGTTTGCGGCGTCGACGTGGCCATATGCCGGCAGCAGCAGCTGGCAGTCGGCACGGACGACAACAGGCTCACGCACACCCCCATAGTGCCAGCAGCAGCCCCAGCAATGCTGGGTCTGTGCTGTCATCGGAATGCCCCAGGAGACCACGTGCACGTGGCTCTGGACAGTCCCAACAGGGACTTGTGTCCAGTCAACACACTCCCACTTCTGATGACAGTACCCAGTCTGGCTTAGTACTGGATACGGTCCGTAGCACCCCTGCCAGGCACAGGTACCATGTCCGTGCGCACAGACACTGATCTGTATGACCTGCCAGGTGCAGTCTGTGGCTGTCCACAAACCCCTGTATATGGCAGCCATGAGGTGGAACTGTGTGCGTGCATACACACATGCGAAATGTTAACACCTAGGGTGACCACATACATGCACACACTGCACCAACACTACCCCACCCTGTACTGCTGCCCCTCACCAACACACATACACACACATGTCAATTGGTGGTATTGGTGGCTGACTCAGGCATACCTAATCCACACCCTGTGCATATGATGACACTGTGCCACCTCCTGCAATCTCCAACATCATTGCGGGAACAGGTAAACACGTTGCTGATGCACAGGGTGACTACATAGAAGTGTATTAGTAGTATCATGTTGGTAACAGTACAGTGTGCTGCTATGACTGTGTGTTTATCCCAGCATGCCTGCTGCAGTAACTGTATGAATGTCCTGAATTGTTATCTGCACCCATAGTACATACCAAAGTGTAACAGCTGCACATAATTGCATGCCGGTGGTAAGGATGTCAACAGATAACCGCATACATGGGTAGCACAGGGGGGAAGCTAACGCAAGTAGTGATATGCAATGGTGGACATGTACAGTAATGGTGCCAAGTTGCCCACAATGACTATGCCATGTGGATGTTCGCGCATGTAGATATGTGTGCAGTACCAATGTAATCCAAATCACAAATAACTATGACATAATATCAGTTCTACCATGGGCATCTGCGCTGTGTATTCCTGGGTACATGTTGATAGTGCCTACATATTTGCATTGTTACTTACTGTTATTTTTACCCCTTCTTTGTTGTACAATGCACTACTTCCAGCCCTGTTTACTGTAGCTTTGTTTGCATGCATGTTCGCTTGGGGTTCCCTAGAACACTGCTTACACCTGCAATGCAGAGTTACAGTGCTTCTGTAGACTTCTAGTGACATCTGCATAGCGTACAATACGTATGTCAACTTTCCACATGACAGAACGTCACTGTCTGTCCTGTACGCATGTACGTTGCCTGTGACATATTGCACATGTCTTACCTGGCATTTACCCACGTGTGCAGTCATATATGTCAGTGCTATGAAAGAGTAGCGGTACACCCACACATACACACCTTCAGTATGTTGTTCCCCATTGGCCCTATGTGTTGGTACTCACCATGGCAATCACACTACTAGGGTAGCATGTGCAAAGGTAACCTGTGAATCGCCTCTATGGTCCAGTTGTGGTTTATGTGAGTCATGTGTCAATGTCACAGCTGCCACATGTATGCAGTCAGCCATCACCCTTGGCTAGGAACATACAACACGTGTGGGATGCCACCACACAGCCAATCTGGGGACTGGGCTCTCTGAACCCAGTAATGCCATACCCTGTCAGGTGGCATGTCATATATACTACATCCTGGACAAACGTCAACCCCAATCCCTGCTGCTACTATTGATAATACCCCTAAAGATGTTCCTGATAGTTTTGACCAATTCTTTACTGAGACATTTCAGGCCCTAGCTAGCCATCTACCTCCTAGCTCCCCTGGTCCTGAAAGTAGCACCCCTAGAAACCTACTTGCGTTCAGCTGCCAACCAGTCGCCACTTCACTTCTCTGTACCTTGATTGAAACAGTGAAACCCACTACACTTTCTGCTGATCAACTCCCTGTCGAGTACCTATCAAAATCAGATGATGCTATTGCTTACCCCATCTCAAAGGTAATCAAACGAACCATGGTAGAATCTAAATTTCCCACCATCTGGAAAATGTCATATGTAATCCCACTTCACAAAGGAGGCAGCCCTACTGAATTCTCCAATTATAGGCCAATAGCTATACTCTCTCCACTTGCAAAGATTATGGAAACTTTAGTCATAGACAATTCATGCACCACCTAATCCAAAATTGCCTTATGGCAGACACTCAGCATGGCTTCTGTCCTCATCACAGCACTACTTCAGGCCTCCTAGCCTTTACTAACACCATAAACCATACTTGCAACACTAATTATATATCCTCAGCCCTCTTTTTGGATCTTTCCAAGGCATACGATATGGTTGATCACCAACTTGTAATCCACACCCTGCAAACATTCTGTCTAGATACTGGAGCCTTCCAATGGTTTCAATCCTACCTGCATGGTCGACAGCAGGCTGGCCTCTGGCAGAACAAACTCTCTAACCTTCTACCTAACACCCTCAGAGTACCATAAGGCTCTATACTAGGGCCCTTGCTGTTCTCCATCTTTATTAACGACCTTTATACTGTCATCCCAAAAGTCAGCTGTATCCAATATGCTGAAGACTCTACTCTGATCTGCTCAGCCACATCTCCAGTAGAGTTATGGTCAGCTACCCAGACCACCATTAATACAATAGAAAACTGGCTTTCTGAACATCGTCTGATCCTAAATCCCAAATAAACTAAACTGCTGTTATTTCACCAACACGTAGGTCTACCCCTTTCACCGTTACCATAACATCAACTGATGGCCCAATAATCTCCCCTTACCCATCTACTAAACTATTAGGTGTCATCATAGACAATAATCTCAAATGTGACCTACATGTTAACCAAATTATCAAAGCCATCAATAGAAAACTAGGGTCACTTTACAGAATTAAAGCCATCCTAGCCCCTCCAGCTAAAGGTGCCATAGCTCGCTCACACCTTGTTTCAACCCTTCTGTATGCATCCCCTCTACTCTCGAATATGAACAAGACTGTCCTTAACAAACACTCAATTTTCTACAACCACATTGCCAGGTTTGCCACTGGGCTGCCTTTTAGGACACATCATTGCATCAATCTAAATCAGCTTGGTTGGCTTGCAATACCCAGCCTAATACAGTATAACCAACTGATTATGGCCTATAAAATCCTCTATAATCCAGACAATACTCCTGCACTTCAAATATTATCACCCCCTATAACAATCCTAGACCGCTTCGATCCTCTAACAAACTACAAATTCAGACTAGCAAATTTAATAACACAGCCAGTGATTCTCCCTTTGCAAACTCTGTAAGCAGATCCTGGAACTCACTTCCAGCTGATATTACCCTACTGTCCACCTTAGGTCAATTTAACACTAGACTCAAACAACATTTGTCACTTAACTGGCTATGTCAATGTATCAAGCCTGGCTAACTCGAATGTGTAAAATCTGTGTACCACTTTACTGTGTAATTTAATTTAATCCTGACTTGTGCTCAGGACTAACATTAACCTGTGGAACATGTTTAACTTGCTTACTTATGTAATCTCTGTAAATAATTTGTTTGTAATATGTAATGCTGGTATTATGTAATGCTGTATCTGCTACCCTCGTAGCTTGTCTCCCCGGGCCTCCCCTGGAAATGGACAGTCATCCAGTCGGACTATCCCGGTTAACAAATGTAGGATAAATAAATAAATAAATAAAATATATTACAGTGACTACAATACAAGTCAGTCATTGACATGCACTGACAGCATGCTGAACACACTGGGGCATACGTGGAGACTCAGAATAGCAGCCTGCCTGAGCATCACACACCTCCGCAGCTGGCACACAGGCATATGTTCCGTTGGAACAGAGCACATGCCACACATGGCACACACATCCCCTGTGCCACACACTCACAGCCTGTAGGGCTACACAACACACCTGCTACAGACGTGTCAGGTACCTGTCTTGTGTGCTGCACTGGGGTCCCGCTCAACAGGCTGTATCTGGTGAAGGTCACAGTGATATGCCTCAGGGGCACTATGGTCCACCACAGAACACATGCATACAGGTCAGTCAGAGGCATAGACACATATGACTCACTCATTGACCATGCCAGTATGGCTGCCTGAGACATACCTCCCTGGACTACATGATAGTGAACATAGAATGGATCTCTCAGCATGTGGCACAGGCCAGTATGAGCCTGATGTTGGTTGCCAACATACCCTCACCAGGTATGCTACCACTATATGTGGGAAGGGTGTTGTATGTCTACATTATGCTCAGTCTCCACTGTCATTCATAGGGTATCCACTGGCTGTCAACGTGTGCTTACATGCTAGGGAAGCCACAATGATGTGCAAGGGTCATCTTGCACGTGACACCCATGGCCCGATGTATAATGGCAAAGCTCCTTGGTACACACATACTGCCTTATGCTGCAGGACATGGTTTACATAGCCACCTCCGTGGGTACCACACAGGTTAGGACACTAACAGTGCTGCTACACAACAACAGCAGTGTACACCGGAAGATGCATGCACCAGACACTGTCCTCAGCAAGGTGAACTGCAATGTCTGTGCAGTACCAGATTCATGATTCATGGCTCACAGGTGTTACCCATCACTGACAGGTTATGCCCCATACCATGCCTGTCATCCCCTACACATGTAACACACATGGATAGGGGGGGTGGTATCCCAAGGTACCACAGATACACACACCACCAGGTTGTTGGCACAGCACAAAGCATCAGGGCCTAATCATGTGCAGCTAACAGTGTGTCGGACTGCCATCTGGTTCATAGCCTGGCACACACAACCCTCCCATACACAGGAAGACCACCTATCCTCCATAACAACACTGGCAATATGACAGTCTCAAGAACTGTGTTTATATGGCTGGACTGCATCCAGTCAAACATTGTGCGTGAGCATTACTGTAGCTACAACACACTAGTTGAAGGGTTCGCAGCATGTGGTCACTGAATTGCAGTGGAATGACATGTTACCACTACCACAACAGGTGGGAACATGCAGCACCTGTACATCGACTACATGTACACTATATGGCCCAGAGCAGATGTGTATCCCCTGCTGTAGGTATTTCACCATATACACCCACACTGTATAGAGACATAACACGTGCGGACCCTGCACAGTAAGACACAGTCATATTGGTATACATTGCAAATACCATTTATCCACTCGAGGCATGTGTCAGACATGGTAACTACTGCAGGTCACAGGTATTTATGTGTATGTGTCACACACATACATCATGTGTGCAATGCCATTGCTGGTTTAGGCAATGGCATGCATTGTTATGTACAAAGACCCACACAAGGTCATACTGTGTGACACAACCACACGTGGCAGTTGTGGGTTACCAAAACATACCTATCTGTACTCCGACAATGGTAATAGACACAGTAGCAGAGCGCACTATTGGCATTACTAGACAACTAGCCCTGTTTGGCTGTGCTGATAGTGTGGTGGCATCCCCTGTGTTTACTGGGGGAGTATGCAGCATCTGGTGTATTGTAGTATTTGCCAAAAGGATCTGTTCTCTCACACTTGCATTTACACACACCCTACTACCCCAACATACACGCACACTTGCCATTTGCAGGATTCATTCCCCTACCTAACTAAGTCATGACACGTGAGAGAGACGCATTAGCAAAGCGCATTATTCGGTTTACTAGATAGTTCCTCTTCTCTGGCTGTACTTATAGGGTGCTGACAACATCAGTATTTTGAAAGGGTAATGTGCATCAGGTAGTGTGATCTCCTGATTGCCAAAACTAACATGTTTTTCACACGGAAATGCACACACACAAACTCTCCACATCCAAACACACACACATGCCATTTACAGGTTTCAAACCCCTACCTAACTACATTACGATACTCGGGAGAGACACATTAGCAGAGTGCGCTATTCACATTATTGGGAGGCTTCTCTTCTCCTGCTGTACTTATAGGGTGCTGACATCATCTGTGTTTAGAAAGGGGAGTGTGCATCCTGTAGTGTGTTCTCCCAGTTGCCAAAAGGGACATTTCCCTCACACAAAATTGCACACACACTAACCCCCCTCATCCAAACACACACACTTGCAGGATTCAAACCACTACCTAACTATGTTATGACACTCTACGGACACATTAGTAGAGCACGCTATTCGCATTACTGGGAGGCTTCCCTTCTCCTGCTGTAGTTATAGGGTGCTGACATCATCTGTGTTTAGAAAGGGGAGGGTGCATCCTGTAGTGTGTTCTCCCAGTTGCCAAAAGGGACATTTCCCTCACACAAAGTTGCACACACACTAACCCCCTCATCCAAACACGCACACTTGCAGGATTCAAACCACTACCTAACTACGTTATGACATTCGAGACGGACGCATTAGCAGAGCGCGCTATTTGCAATACTGAGAGGCGTCTCTTCTCCTGCTGTACTTATAGGGTGCTGACATCATCTGTGTTTAGAAAGGGGAGTGTGCATCCTGTAGTGTGTTCTCCCAGTTGCCAAAAGGGACATTTCCCTCACACAAAATTGCACACACACTAACCCCCTCATCCAAACACACACACTTGCCATTTGCAGGATTCAAACCACTACCTAACTATGTTATGACACTCGAGATGGACGCATTAGCAGAGCGTGCTATTTGCATCACTGGGAGGTTTCCCTTCTCCTGCTGTACTTATAGGGTGCTGACATCATCTGTGTTTAGAAAGGGGAATGTGCATCCTGTAGTGTATTCTCCTAGCTGGCAAAAGGGATACTTCTTTCAAACAGTCTTGAATACCCACTAACCCCCTCCACACACACTGAGCATGTACAGGATTCAAACCCCTACCTAACTATGTTATGACACTCGAGACGGACGCATTAGCAGAGCGCGCTATTCGCATTACTGGGAGGCTTTTCTTCTCCTGCTGTACTTTTAGGGTGCTGACATCATCTGTGTTTAGAAAGGGGAATGTGCATCCTGTAGTGTATTCTCCTAGTTGGCAAAAGGGATACTTCTTTCAAACAGTCTTGAACACACACTAACCCCCTCCACACACACTGAGCATGTACAGGATTCAAACTCCTACCTAAGTATGTTATGACACTCAAGACGGACGCATTAGCGGAGCACGCTATTCGCATTACTGGGTGTTTTTTCTTCACCTGCTGTACTTATAGGGTGCTGACATCATCAGTGTTTAGAAAGGGGAATGTGCATCCTGTAGTGTGTTTTCCCAGTTGCCAAAAGGGACATTTCCCTCTCACCACCTTTCACACACACAAACCCCACTCACCCACACACACACTGAGCATTTGCAGGATTCGAACCCCTCCCTAACTATATTATGACACTTGAGGGAGACACATTAGCCGAGCGCACTATCCAAATTACTGGGCAACTCTTCTGCACCTGTAGTATTTATAGGGTGCTGACATCTTTATTTCTACAGAGGTATGTAGATGTAGTACTACCTGTCAGGTGGGGGATAGCATATATATGCATTTGCAGCCACCTACGTCAGGGTCAGATATGCACATCGCACTGGCAGGTTATGTTCTATACCATGCTTTGGGACCACAGGACCTGTAACACACAACACAACCAGTACAGAACACCACACCCACATCCAGGACACACACTTAGCTTCCCTGGGAACAGTGCCAGGATATGCAGGTATTCACATACACCATTCCAGTTGTTAACATCAGGTACAGGCATATTGTGTGTGAGAACTACTCAGGCCTCTACCACTTTACCCTACAGCCACTACACTTTGTGGGTCCATGTGCTATGGCAGAACCACACACCACAGCCACATGGGTGAATACATATTGCACCTGTCCATCTGCAACGTGGGTACTCACTGTTCCACACCAGAGGTAGACCACCATTGTTGATATCTGACCATACCCACCTTTCCCTGGACATCCATATCTCATCTCCACCCCCAGGCAAGGTTGTCATTGTACACAAACTGTGTTTAGCACAAGCAGACTCTACACTTGTGTAGACTGGGGTGGATGACTTCAGAGGACCCATGCTGGAGGACTATACTGGCCACTCAGCATAATCCTTGACAATTGCATTCTATGAGCATGTGTACAGTTTGCATTGGTCATGCTATCCCACATATACCCATGACTGCTCCACAACAAGACACCTGTCAGCTGTACACCAGCCATATATGCGCCGTACAACAGACAGAGTGACCTAATACAAATAATACAATCCAAACACCACACCAACTTTTTCCAACTCCTATCAACCATACTTCTATCAGGAGATATACACCCTAACCCAGGCCCAAACACCACTTACCCTACATCTAAATCTTTCCTACTAGCTTCTCTAAATGCCCGAAGCATAGTTAACAAAATCCCCAATTTTCATGCCTGGCTTCACCACAACAAGCCTGACATCCTAGCTATTTCAGAAACCTGGTTAAAACCTCATATAAAAGACGCTGAAATAGTACCACCAAACTACTCCATCATCAGAAAAGACCGGGTACAGAAAAGGGTGGGAGTAGCTCTACTTTAGTCATCCTCCCTATCCCCTACTCCCTACAACAAACCCATTCCACAATTCTCCAATGCAGAATTAGTTCTAGCTCTTTTTTCTTTAAATAAACACAAACACATTTGCATAGCGTCACTTTACATCCCCCCTGGAGACAATATCTCACTACTTGAAGATATACTATCCTGGCTTTCTACCAACATCAGCAATGAAACTATTATCATGGGAGACACCAATATTAATTGGTCTTCCATTCATTCACCTACACACCGCCTAAACATCAACCTTTATAAGTACTCTCAGCTCATCAACCTCCCTACTAGGCCCTCTAAAGACTTCTCCAGTGGAAGTACCCTAGACTGGATCTTAGTCTCTCACCCTCACAACTACAATGATAGTGGAACTCTTCCTAATTCCCTCAGTGACCACCTTCCCATTTACACCAGACGTCTTCCATCTCCATTACAAGTTACCCATAACTACATCAGTACTCGCTATCTAAAGAAATTCAACCCAATAGCCTTCTCTGACTCCCTAAAATCAATAAACTGGAACCCCCTAAAACTCTACCCTAGATAATGCTGTTGAACAATTAAATACAACTTTCCTAAAACTGCTAGATAGTTTTGCCCCATAAAACCAAAAGAATAAGTAACAAAATCACCCCTGGCTAACAAAAACACAAAACCACTATGCGACTCAGAGACAAAACATGGTCTGTTACCAAAGAAACAAAACTCCTACCACCCTTAATGAATTCAAAACACTTTAATAGAGTTAAAAAGCTCATCACAATTGATAAACAGAATTATTTCTCCTTACTACAAAACAACCACAAAACCAATCCACAAAAATTCTGGAAAGGCATCACTACCCTCCTAAAACCTGGCTCAACAGAAAACCCAAGCCCAGACCCAAATGCACAAGATATAGATCTGGCTACCCAATTCAATTCATTTTTCATAGACTCTATTTCCAAGCTAACCTCATCCTTCTCTAATAACACCTCACCCCCTACTGCTGCATCTTCCCTATCATCACCCCCTTCATCTCCAGCCTCCCAACTCCTATCATTCTCCCTAAAACCCATTCCTACTTCTACCATAAGAAAACTCCTCCAAAAGCTAAAACCATGCTCCAATGCCCCCGATAACATTCCATCATCCTTCCTCAACATAGCTGCCGAAGCCATTGCCTTCCCCATCAGCATCCTAATCAATCGGTCTATCCAAGAAGGTCTTGTACCCAAACTCTGGAAAAGGGCTTACATCATTCCCCTGCACAAAGGAGGCAATAATAACAATGTTACTAACTTTCGTCCCATCGCCATCCTCTCTCCTATATCAAAACTCCTAGAGAAATGTATCCATCTTCAACTCCTTCCCTATCTCTTAGATAACAGCTTACTAACTTCCACACAACATGGATTCAGACCAGGTCACAGTACCATGACTGACCTCCTTTCCTTCCTGGAAACTGTAAATAAAGACAGAGATTCTGGCTCCACTGTATCTACCCTCTTTCTTGACCTGTCTAAGGCCTTTGATACTCTCTCTCACAACCTTCTCCTTACTAAACTATCTAACTTAAACCTATCCCCTTCCTCTCTCAATTGGTTCACCAGCTATCTCTCTAACAGACAACAAGCTGTCAAGTGGAAAAAAGCCATCTCCACTTTCCTTAACACACCCACTGGTGTCCCCCAAGGATCCATCTTGGGCCCTCTCCTTTTCAATATATTCATAAACGATTTTTTCCATTCAATTCCCCATGCTAAGCTTATTCAATATGCAGATGATTCTACAATTATCTGTGCAGCCAGATCCATCCCCACTCTTTTACATCTAACTCAAGATGCCTTCTCTACCACAGAACAGTGGATGAAGGACAATCATCTAGCACTCAATGCATCAAAACGAAACTTATGGCATTTACCCCTCAAAACCACAACCTTTGATAGTACACTATTCTCCATCACTAGCCAAAATAATACACCTCTCGAACTAGTATCTGAAACCAAACTACTAGGAGTCCAGATTGATGACCAGCTTAGATTCAAAAGCCACCTATTACTAAACATAAAAAAAAACCACCAGAAACTCGGCATGCTGTACCGTAACAATAAATTCCTCACTACATCTACAAAGATCACTCTTGCTACTACATTTCTCATCCCCTCTCTCCTGTATGGTGCCCCTCTCCTAACAAACCTACAATCATCTCTCAAAAGTAAACTGTCCTCCTGTTATAATAAGATTGCCAAATTTGCCACCAGCCACAAATCATCTACCCATCACTGTACATCTCTGCACAAACTCAATTGGCTAGAGCTTCCTCACTATCTCTCATATACTCAGCTCACCTTTGCTCACAAACTAATTTTTCAACCCTCACTCTGTCCCTCTCTCAACTCTACCTTTAAGATGCACATGCCACAAAGACTCCTAAGATCTAATAACCAAAACCTAATAGAACTGTACAAACCCCTTCACTCTCCAGGACAAAACCTCCTATCCTATGCCCTGGCATGCATATGGAACTCACTTCCTCCCTCTATCCGTACCACCACCAACCTCCCTGCCTTTAAAAAATCACTGCACTCATATTTAACATCCTCATGGGAATGCTCCTGCACCCACCCCTCATAGCCTATTCCTCACCTCTTACAAACAAATCATATATCACGAAACACCAATTTAGCCAACTGTAACAACATCTTATCATTTGACAATCCCTACAATTCCACTCATGGAACTATATATTTACACGACAGCGATGCTTGCTCCTATCCAGAACTTAACTCAAGGATCTTTATTTCATCTACTTATATCTTAATTTTCCTACAAAATAAAACCCATAACTTATCACTGTAACTGCTTAACCTTTGTTTTGTTTTTCTCTGTAACCCACAAATGATTTAAATTTTAAACTGCTGTAATCTTTTTGTTACCATTGTTTAAAGATTTGTCTCTAATCTACAAATGATTGAAATTGTAAACTAATGTAATCTTTTTGTAATGTTTGTTTTGGAGCTTTTCTCCCCAGGACTCCATTGAAAATGGGTTCTTTTTGGCCCAATGGACTATCCTGGTAAACCAACTGCAAATAAATAAAAATAAATAAATAATACATTGCAGAGCTGTAGCCCACAGAGGGAGGACATCTGTGGACAGTTCCGGCACGGCACTTCATTCACACATACTCATTACAACACAGTGTTGACAGTGGAATCGTCCAGAAAATGCAGATAGGGCTCCCCTCAATCTGTTATTGACGGACACCTACTGTCAGAGATCCTCAGCAACCCTCTCACAGCACACATCGACAACATGGCTGTGGCTTAGCACATTCAATCCCTGAGACCTCCACGGTGCCCCTGCTTGACAGAGGCACAGCTCACTAGCCTCACATGTTGCCTTCTGTGACCTACTTTACAGTGGCACAGTAGCCTACTATCCTGGGGATGCAGATGCCAAGCACACTCTGGCTGAGCTGTCATTCCCTGGGGCAAGAAGCCTAGTATTGACCTCTACACCCATATGTTCAATTGTTGGATGCACAATATTTGTTGTGCTCTTCTACTGTTTGCAGGTCTTTATTGCCATAGCATTCCCTGTTCCTATGACCAACTTGTGTATCTGTGGAAGATGTTTGCATATGACGGCGATCCACTATATCACTTATGTCTCTGTGGTCATTTACTGTTTGCACTGGGCTGATTGCTGTGTTGTGGTTGGTTCCTGGACTGACACGTACAAATACCAGATATGTGTGGCCAACTGCTAAACGGAGATATGGCCTAAGTGTGTGAGCATGCCCAGTTCAGCCTTTCCATGGCATGTTGTCTGACATATGCCTCATTTATCAAAGTGTGCGAGCATGCCCAGTGTGAGCTTTCCATATGCTGCACTCTGAAGTCCACCACATATTTGGGTGTGTGTGAACTTCGACAATATCGCACGTTTATGATTGTGTGTTGGGTGTCATGTTGTGTACTAACTGGCCAACTGTTTCGTGTCTGCCACAACAGGGATTATACTGTGCCTGCAGGGATTGCATGGGATACTTTGCAGACAGTTCTCAACATACTTTCATAATGACCTAACACTGTAGTACCGTATAGTGTACTGGTTCGGTACTTTCACTGTGGTGGACAGTATCCTGAGCTTTAGTCCTATGACTGCTTGACATCTTCATAGTGAGCACAACAGACTGTGTAGGGGCCAGTTGTGCACATATGACCATGTTGCAATATGTTCAGATATGGACTACCTACACCAGGCTCGTCCAACATTGCTAGTGTATTCCACAACATGGGTGGACATTGGCAAACACTAGCGATGTTCCCTAGGCCATTTCTGATGCTAGTCACAGGGTGTGTTTGTCCTTCGACACACATTGTAACTGGAGTTTGCCATGACATATGTCATGGTTAGTATACTGTGCCTCCATCTACCTCTGACATAACAGTGATACCCAGGGTAGCCTACCCCTTCCATACACTCATCAGGATGCCTCTTGAGGGGTGTCAATATGTGGCTCTCTGGCTGACCTGTACCAGGTGTTTACTGAAGTGTGGGGGTGCCTTCTGTGTTATGGATCATTCTGTACAGCTTGTCCTATGTATGTCAGTGCTGGGGTTCAGGTCTCTCATGTGCATAGCTCACTGCCATTCAGATTGTACAAGGTGCAACATGTTCATTCATTCCAGGTTGGACATGGCTTCATACATCAGGCACAGCTTTCCTGTAGCTGGGAAGGATGGTGGTGTGTGGGGCTGCAGTTTATTTACTCAGGCAACACATGGCATCTGTTCATGCTCTTTGCTACCCCTGGTGGGGTACTGTTGTGGACTTTACAGTTGATGGAGGTGTCTGTTGTGGTATATCCCACAGGGGCTATTGTAGTCAGTTGTGATGCTGATGGAGGATGGCTGCAGAGCCACAGTGAGTTCCCCTTATCTACATCTGCCAACCTTCATGTTTGGGTGGGTATATGGTACATGTTTCTGTGAACACTACAGCCACATGTTTGTCCAGTGCAGGATATTTATCACCTTTTGTACCCAGGTCTCACATTACATGTTAGGTACCTCATGGGTTAACACCTGTATGGTAATTTGTGGGCACTTACTGGATATCCACGGTGGTTGTCTATACACAATTCTGCAATTAGCTTGCTGACATGGCCATGGCTACAGTTGTCTGTTTGTAGGTGGCCCTTTTGTGGGTTGCTTGTGTCAGCTGGGGGTCGGATATGGTGGGCTGTTTGTACTCCTCTGCATACATGCTCAGTCACAGTCCTTCCATGTTGGCCTATACCTATGGGACATATATACAAAACGGGGGTGGGGATGGGGCCAAGACCAAGCCTTGTGGGATGCCACTCATATCCGCTTTGTAGTCTGACATGGATGCGGCATATCTAACCATGTCAGTTCTGTCCTTGGTCTGGTTTGCAACCCCTCTACTGACATAGGGGTGTATATTTAAGCTGGTGAACATATCCATACTGAACTCGTACGGTATTGTCTAGAAGCATGTGCACGGTCCAGCTACTCTGTGTGGACCACATTGCCCTCATCAATGACCTTAATGACTGCTTCAAATAGGTCAGACATGTTTAGGGGCCAGTTCTGCAGTTACAACAGCCACAGTGTGTAGGGTCCAACATCAGTAGGTCCACAATAGCCTTCTGTCTGCGGTACATACTGATCCTTTCCATAGCTGTGCAGAACAAGCTTGTCAGGATCCTGGGGTGGTAGTTTGGAGTATCCATTCAGGCAACACCTTTGTTGTGATGGACCACTGTTGTTGTACACTGCTCTTTGGGTACATATCCTGTGGTAAGGCTGACATTGGGCAGTAGTGTGATTTGGCATTCCATTATTCTTGGAGTCCATGTTGGCCTCAGCACAGGACACCATCACATACCTTTGCTGCTGTGTGTTCTGCTTTGCAGATGATGGCTGTTACCTCAGCATCTGCAATGTCAGTGGACCATCATTCTGCTGGGATAGGTATTTTGCACTCGGGGGTGGGGGGTTTGCACTACACCTGACAGGTTGTATGTTAGCAATATGTGTGTGTGTTTGGTATGTTGTTTGTAATATCTGTGTGATTCGGAGCATATCTGTGGATGCCCAACATGGTTCCTACCATCAGTTGGGTAAGCCTTGTGATTATCCTTAGTGTCCTGTACGTTTTGTATCTTCATAGGTTCATGGGTTCATACTAGGCTAGACACCCTAGGCCATTAGTAAGCCTAGCCAGAGTGTGTGTGTCTTTTGCCACCCCTTGCTATGTTCAATTATGGCCATTTATGAGGTTCTTCACTGTGCCTCTGTCTGGTCGTGACACAGTGGGGACCCCCAGTATACATGTACGGCCATCCATCCACTTGGCAATATTCCTGTTGAGGGGTGTCAGTGAGGGGCTCTGCCTACCATGGATTGGGATCCTGTTTCTGGGTGTGGGGAGCCTATGGGTTATGTATCTGTCCCTCCAGCACATCTTATTTCATTATGTGTTGAGGCTGACATCTGTGACTCTCACAGCTCCAATGGCTTTGATTTCCTGTGGTGTAGCATGTCCATTACTCCTGTGTTGGACATGGCCTTGTACAACAGACATACAATGCCTCTGTGTAGGCAGTGTGTGACTGCAGTCAGCTGGGGTGTCTACAGCCAGGCAGCATATCACATATATTTCACACCCTTTATCCTGTTGGTGGGGTAACTATGAGGTCTTCCGAACTGCTGCAGGTGTCACGTACGGTACATCCCATATGAGTCATTGTACTAGATTATGGGTCTGATAAGGGAACAGTACAGCAGCACAGTGACCTCTGTTGATGTTGATGTGAATCCTTTTATGATACGGTGTCCAGTATCAACAGTCTTCATAGCCACATTGGCATTGTGGGTGTCACATGACAGATTAATGTCGACCTGTGTCCCTAGGTCCCTGATTACTCCTTGCATACATAATGGTTTGACACCTATGTGGTAATTTGTGTGTACCTTATCTGGTATTTGGTGGGACATTCATACTGTCCAGTGTCTTTGGATGTCTGGGTGGAGTTCTTGTGTGTGAGAGTGTGGTCTGTCGCATGCTACAGACTGTACAGCAGTTCTGACTACAGTTATGTGCACATGGGTGGTGTCCGCTGCTTTGTGCATTGTCAGTTACCTGGCAATATGGGTGTCTGTGCTGCATATGGATACTCCCCCTCCTTTGATGTTTTGGTGCAGGTGTTGGGGTCATAACACATGATATGTGGTATAACCTAGTAGTGCTGGTGTGCCATCACTAGGCTTGCAGCAGGCTTCTGTCACTGCACAGACATCAATGTTCTCCATAATGGGAAGTGCCTCAGGGGCATGCATATTGCAGTTTACACATCTGGCATTGGTCAGCATTACCCTTATGTTTCCTACCACTTATGTTTTCTAGGGTGGTGGGTAGTCTTTTTGGCCTTGCCTACATACGGCTCTATGGAGGCGGCAAAGGCCTTATCCAGTATCCAGACGCACGGGTAACAGCTGACAGCCATCCCTGGAACAGCAGCATGGCTTGTCATGCTTGACATCTCAAGCAGACACACATTAGACCCTCTTGGACTGACAGCTGTAACTGTGCCAGCTGTTAAACATGAGCATTCTGTGTTTGTACTGTGGCATCATTCTTGGTGAGGGTTGGATGCTGCACACAGCCAGTGTCATCCGCCCTGGGGTACATACTCAGAGGGACCATCCATGTCTCTTTTGATGTTGACTAGGGAGGTACATCTCAGGTAATTCACACCAGCATGGACATTGAGTGCATCATATTTCTGCTTGCTTTGGGGTGACCTGCGTACTTGTGTTATGTGGCATTTTGTGGCAGCCTACAAGCAGCTTACTCTACTCTTTCCCTTGTTCAGTCTGGTGAGTGGGACAGCAGTGTGTCTGCCTATACAGACACCTATTACGACTGTATCAGGCATGTTGTTTCTCCTTCTGACCTGTGACTGTTTGGCACACCAGCTTTGCGTACTATTCGTTGCATGTGCTATGTTTGAAGGTTGTGGTTGCTTGTGATCTACTTTGGAGGCTTCTGTTGGTGTGGTGTGTTTGTAATTAAGGCCTCCGTGAATATTCGTCTGTGTTTATGTGTTTGGTTTACAGTTGTGGTAGGTCTATGTGGGACTGGGTTTGTGGTGTATGTGGTTACCTTCTCCTCCTGACTAGTTTTGACAGTACTGAGTTGTTGGAGCTCAACCTCTGCTTTGGATACATGGATGCATCTATCACATATATTTGTATTTATTGGGGGGTGTTGTGGTTGTCTGTGTACTTGGTACTGGCGTCACATTGCCTCTGGATTCACAGATTCTACTTGTGGCTGGACTTAGTGGATTGTATGTGTGGACATATGTTGTTGCCATACTACTGGTCAGTGATTACTTCCCTTTTTATGTTTGCTCTATCATGTGGTAGCTTCCTCATTCTCTTGCATGGTTTGGTAATGGCTGGAGGCCAGCATGCCAGATGCCTGCGTGTATGGCATTGTGTGTTGTTGTTATTTGTGATTGCATACTCCAAGCATTCCTGGCTGTGTTCATGGAATGCCTGTATAACATGTTCTGTGGTGTGTCCCATATTCTGCACTTGCACAGGGCCTTTTGTGGATTCAACATCGGTTTTGCTGGCTGCAACCTATACTTTACACATGTTTTTCACTGTGGTATTCTGGCCAGGGACTGGGGTCAGGATGTGTATATCCAGTGTGATTACTCTATGGTCTGGTCTTACCAGTGAGGGGTACACTTCTCATCTTGCCATCCAGTACACATGTTGCTGATTATCACATCCAGTATGCTTACCCCTCTTGTGGGAGTGGTACATTGTTCCTGGGAAGTTTTGTTTATGGAATCTGGGTAATTTTCTCCAACTGTGTTGGTGCTAGTACAATGCTACTGGTGTATGTCTGGGTATTTTCAGTCAAGCAATATAATGTGGTTTGGGGGGATTGATATATTCATGTATTCTGACATAGGCCAGGTGCTGTTCCTGGTATTAGGACAGTAGTCTGCAGCAGGCTATATACTGCGAGGCAGTTTTAGCCATTGGTATTTGACCATGGCTATTCCATGCTGCTTCTTGTTGGGGTACCAACATGGGGGTGTGGTTATCCTTGCCATTTCTTGCTAGTCACCCTCCTTTTCCAGCTTGTTCCATGTTTTGCGGCTGTACAGCACAGTATGAGGTGTGACCTGGTAGTGTTAGGGTGCTGATGTGAGCCTTGCCCAGTTCTCTATTACAGGACTGGTATCTACATTCTCCATACTGTGTGCGTTTACACTGCACACATCTTGCTGTTTATACATCTGTCATTGGGTAGCATTACATCTAGGTTCCTATCCCTTGTAGAACCTATGAAGGTGGGTTTGTGTTTTGTGACTTACCTATTCAGGGCATGCTGTGGGTACTGACAGCCTTTGCCGGTATCCATGGGGCATGGCATGATAGGTGCACACCACCCCTAGCAGGTGGTGCATCATGTCAAGCTTCGCATGTCTTCCCAGCCTGAAACACATTGGCTCCCCTTTGACTGACTGCATTACTTCAGCCAGTTATTGCACTTGATCATCCCATCGTCATTTTGTGGCTTCATGCTTGGTGAGGGTGGATGTTAGTCAGGATGCTCAGGTGTGCATATAGTACATGGTGTTACATTACTTAACACATAGCATTCATGCCTCAGGTGGTGCTGCAGGGCTGCCTCTGTCGGATGCACATATTACACTTCCCTGTACACGTTTGTGAGCAGGTCATGTCATTTTAGGCATCCATGTTATTATTTGAGTGAGTCAGAGGGGGTATCATTCCCAGGGTTCCTACTGAGCCAGTGTATGTGCTATGCGTTGCCTCTTTGCCAAGGCCAGGGCATACTGGGCATGCCTCCTTCTGCCTACTGGGGCAGGCTCAGGTTGTTCCTCCTCCGAGTCACGCTCTGCCTGTGATGGCCTTGGCAATGGTGGGGGGCTGTTTGGCCCGGCCCTATGCTGGTCCTGCTGCAGCTGTTTTTGCAAGATCATATTATGTAGCATAGCACATACCATGACCATTTGGGTACATGTAGTTGGTGTGTACTGCAAGGCTCCACCAGAGGTGTCCAGACACCGAAACCGTGACTTGAGCAGCCCAAACACACACTCTATTACATTACGTGTTTGTGCGTGTGCCTCATTATGGCGTTCCTGTTCAGGTGTGTGTGCGTTTCTGATGGGTGTCATCAGCCACGGCTCCAGTGCATAACCTGCATCCCCCACTAGGTGTCCGTGTGGGATGTCCCCATTGGAAAATGTCTGGTACAGCTGCGTCAAATGCCAGATGTGGGAATCGTGGTAACTCCCAGGGCAGCCAGCACACACATTCATTATTATGCCCTGGGCATCACACATGACCTGGCAGTTGATGGAGGGGAAGCCCTTGCGGTTAATGTAGGCCCTACCCCGCTCACCGGCTGGTACTTTGATGCGTATGTGCGTGCAGTCTATTGCACCCAGTACCTCAGGGTATTCCGCTATTTGATGGAAGAGATGCATATTGCTGGCCAATACCTCACAGGCATTGGGGAAATATACATGATCACCGACATGTGCTGACATAGCATCCAGGAACTGGTGCAGTACCCTGGAGGCTGATGCCTGTGATATCCCCATCATATCGCCAGTTGGTCTCTGGAAGTTACCTGTTGCTAGTATTCTTAGGCCAACACATACCTTGGTTTCCACTGGGATGGGTTCCCTTCTGTTGGTTCTGTGTGTGTGGCGTGGCCTGCACAGCTCAACAATTTGCTGCAGGAGCTCTCTGTCCACTCTATAGCGCTCTACTATCTCCAGCTCATGTAACCCGTGGTAGGTGACCCTGGGCCTGTCCACTCTTCTCTGTCTCCTCACTGTGGGTTGTCTGGCACCATCTGCATTGTCACCACCCTCAGCAAGTCGCCTATGTCTCATTATGACAGCTATGGCAGTCCCTAACATTTCTGCTCTGAGTGAAGCTTTTTCAGTTTTCACTTCTATTAGCTTACTCCTGTCTTGCAGTGTCTAAGGGAAACATCCTGCACTACTGTTTGCAGAGTTTTAAGCGCTGGGCTGGGCTACTATTCTGCCTGTGTAATTGCCTGCTTCTAATTGTTTTCACCTGCTAGCTTCAGCAGTTATCCCTGCTAGCTTCCTATTAATTCTGTTGCTTCCTTTTTCCTCTCTGTTTCCTCTGGGGGGAGCAACGTGCATACCATCAGAAACACGCTGACAGTGGCTTACACGCGTGCACACATGCTTACACGGTTCAGAATCTACTTATTCGGGTTAAAACGCGCGTACACCCACGCAAACACTGTTACACGTCTGCCAACAGCCTCCAACATACTCAGCCTGCCCTACACGCGCGCACACCCACGCAAACAGTGCTAAACATCTCCCAACACGCTCCCACATGCTCAGTCTGCCTTACACGTATGCACACTGCCCTACTTGCGCTTCATGGCGCGCACACGTGCGCATGCACGCCCAGCAAGAAACTTTGGTGTAAGCAACAGTGAACACCTTCCATTTCTTGACTTTCCCATACTTATGTTGTGGCACTCCTCTTTCCATGATATGTGTCTGATATCTGTCATGTAACACTGACCACCAATGAACTGCATTTCTTTCTACCATTCCCACCTGTGATGTCACCTATCTCCTACTCTATTCCTCCCCCTTATGTATCTCTTACACTACTCAGACTGTGCTCATTTGCTATGTGACTGTGAGATTCAGTATCCGTACCCTCATTTACATGAGATTGCCTACTAATGCTTAGTTACATGTCTTAGACTCAGCTTCCCCCCTTAGCAACCACTACACGGTGGCCATGTTGTTTTTGGTCTGCTGGTCCCTGCATTGTCATTCCATGTATTGCATGAAACCCACATTTGTGGGTTTATAACCTTCTTTTTTATGTTTTTATACAGCGCAGCCTGTTTGCGCGGGGCTGCGCTGGGTTTAAACATTATAATTTTATTATTTTGGCATTGGGTTATATTGCCAATGGCCAAATATTTGGCCATTGGCATGCTGCCTGAGTCATATGCAACCTTTTTTTGGAGCTGACATGGCTCCGTTGTGGAATTTGCAGAAATGTACTCAGTTGTCAACTGAGTACATTTCTGCAGCTAAAACGTCTCCTACACGGACTGGTTTCTGCTTCGTGGATCGCTAATATACCTCATTTGCATACCTTTTGGATGCAAGTGAGGTATTTAGCATGTCCACGCCCAGTCTGTGTAAGAGATGTTTTAGCTGGTCTCTTACACGGAGCTTAGGGCTGTTCCTGGATCGCGAGGCTTGTATGGAGTGTTGCACGTCTCTTACACTCCGTGCAAGCCTTTGTGAATCCTGCCCAGTATCTTTCTTTGCATTCTTGTGGTTATAATAAAATTGCCTCCACCTGTTTTACTTACTGGTTTGAAATTCAAGCATTCATGAATATCTATACCTTCTTTATATATTCTGCATATCTCATAATGCATGTCTTTCTATTCACAATACACATGCAATGCACATTCCTGGTTTACAAGTGCACTGAAAGGTTATTAGTCTACTGTAATTCTGTTGGTTTTCTCTAAGGGGCCCCTGCTGTGTCTCAGATTATATATATATATATATATATATATATATATATATATATATATATATATATATATACAAAGGCCATTTCCCTGTGCTTTCCCCTATTAACCTGGTGAACTTGGGCTAGGCTAATGGCCCTGGAGCCTTTACAAGCCTGGCCCATAGGATTACCCTGGCATCGTGCCACCCGACCTTAGTTTCCAGTGCCTCTGTCAAGTAGAGCGACTGGTGTGATCCCCAGGGTGAATTTTCTATTTCCCATCTACTCATCAAGATTTCTCTTGAAGACGGCCAGTGATGTGCTCTGCTTGACATGTATGGGAAGTCTATTCCAGAGCATGGGCAGTCTCTGGGTTATGAACCAGTCCCTCCAGCATGTTCTGTTGATTGTGGTTATGAGGTTGAGGTCTCTGGAGCATATGGTGCAGAAGGATTGGGATTTCATTAGATGTAGCATTTCTAATAGAGCTGGGTTAGACATGGCTTTGTAAGTCAAGCAGAGATTGCCTGTAAGTAGGCAATATGAGACAGAGAATAGTTGGGAGTTTTTTTGAGTCTGTCCATATAGGACAAGTATTTAAGGCCTAGGATCCTCTTTGTGAGTTACTTTTGCAGCCTCTCCAGTTGTTGCAGGTATTTAGTGAGGTACATACCAAATGGGGCATTGTACTTAATGACTGGCCTAATGAGGGAAGAGTAGAGGGAAACCATCACCTCCTTCTTCCTGGATGCAAAACCCTTAGTAATGAGATGTGCCACATAGAAGGACTTTCTTGACCACAGTGGCAATGTGGTGGTCAAACGAGAGGTTGTTATGTACACTGACAACCCTCTCCTCTTACCTCCCAACACTCAGACTTGTGAGAGAATCACTTATACATCCAAATTGGAAGCCACGCACTCTCCACCCAAGACCAGAATAGCTGGTCACAAGGAGAAGGTCAACACTTGCACCACAACACATGGAACACATAGCCCTCCAGAACACACACCAGAACCCCTGCACTACCAGCCAATAACTCATTCCACATCTTTTGGCCTCAGAACTTGGACCAAAGCTCCAAAGACAGTGGCATTTCCATATTCATAAAGGATGTGCACCTCCAGACTGGTAGCCCAACATAACACATCAGAGATACTTTAGGTGCAGCTAACATTGGGTAAGACAGCGATTCTGGTTGTAGCCTGCTATAGGTCCCCAACCATGTCCCAAGACTCACACTCCACATTCCTAAGCACCCTGGAGAATATTAGAGTCCAACCTAACAATCTCATACTGGGCAACTTCAAGTACCCCTCTATTAACTGGGAAAACTATTCATGTACCAATACACTTTCCCAACGTTTCCTGGAATTCATTAATTCCAATGTCCTGGACCAACATTTCCTGGAATTCATTAATTCCAATGCCCTGGACCAGCTTGTTCTTACCCCCACTAGAGGTAGCAACATCCTTGACCTGGTCATTACCAACATGGATGACCACTGCTCTGCACCAATAGTTAACTGCTCCCTGGTTAGATCTGACCACAAACAAATCACCTTGGATATCCACATCCCTCCACCCCCCACCCCCTGCAAAGGTAACCACCATGTAAAACGTCTCCAAAGCTAACTTTGGGCTCCTAAAAACAGAGGTGGCTAACTTCACAGCACCCATGCAAATGGAGAACAGTTGCTTGACCACTGAATCATACACCAATGCACTGTATGAACACGTACACAAATCCATGGATCCCTCCATACCCAATAGAACCAAGACGCTCTCCTCCAAAAAAAGGAAGCCAATCTGGTGGTCCCTGCCAAAAACAAACTTTACACATTGTCTCCATTGTACACAAGGCTTTGTACATGGCCCACCTCAGAAATAAGGGTATTTCATCCAGGAACAAGGAGGTCATAACATCCCTGTACTTCTCCCTTATCAGACGCATTATCAAGTACAATACCCTCTTTGGCATGTACCTTGCCAAGCACATGCAGCAGCTGGAGAGACCTCACAGGCTTCTGACCAGGAAAATCCTGGGTCAGAAACACCTTTCCTATACTGATAGGCTAAAAGCCCTGTCCTTCTACTCAGGCTCATACAGACTGCTCAGAGAGGTGACCTGTGTCTGGCATACAAGGCCATCTCAGACAAAGCCTTAATGGAGTTGCTGCATATTCGTAAATCAAACTCCACTTGTGCAACCCACAAGCAAGGCCTCAACCTGGTCTCTGACATTAATAGAACTTGTTGGAGGGATAGATTTGTGTCCCAAAGACTCTCCCATCTGTGGATAGACTCCCTCGTCATGTCAAGCAGAGTACCTCTCTAGTCCTCTAAGAGGAACCTGAACAACTGGATGGGAAACAGAAAATACACCCCTGGGATCCCACCTGTGTCCCTGCTGGACAGGGGAAATAGGTGGTGCTGACTTTGTGGGAACATGTGAAAATTCCTTTTTGTTGTGATATAAAAAAATGAGACCACAATATATAATTTCAAAACTTTTCCCACCTTTAATGTGACGTATAACCTGTACAATTCAATTGAAAGACAAACAAATCTGTTAGGGAAAAAATATAAAAAATAAAAAAAAAAAAATACAATAAGCTGGTTGCATAAGTGTGTGTGTTGTCTTTCTGCTTTTCCCAGTTAGGGGTTGCCACAGCAGAACTCTGGTACACTAATGATTGGCAGTGGATTTTTTTTATGGTGCCAAGGTGCCAGCCCGACAACCAACCTTCATGGAAGGCACACCCATTCACGCACACACCTACCTGCATGTCTTTAAATTCTTGTGACCATGGGGAGGACATGCAGACTCCACACAGAAGGCACTACAGCCGAGAATTGAACCATAGAGCCTCTTGCTGTGAGGCAACAATGCTAACCGCTACACCACCATGTGTGCAGACCCTTAAACTAATACTTTTTTGAAGCACCTTTCGATTTAATTACAGCATTCAGTCTTCTTGAGCAGCAGTCTATCATGGCACATCTCGACTTGGCAATATTTGTCCATTCTTCCTTGCAAAAGCAGTCCAGATCTATCAGATTGCAAGGGCATCGATTGTGCACAGCCCTCTTCAGGTCACCCCCACAGATTTTCTGTTGGATTTTGGTCTGGGCTCTGGCTGGGCCATTCAAATACTTTAATTTTCTTCTGGTGAAGCCATTTTTTTGTTGATTTGGATGTATGCTTGGGGTCATTGTAATGTTGAAAGGTGAAATTCTTCTTCACCTTCAGCTTTCTAGCAGATGCTAGAAGGTTTTGGGCCAAATGTGACTGGTATTTGGAACTGTTCATAATCCCCCTCCACCTTGACTAAAGGCCCAGTTCCAGCTGAAGAAAAGCAACCCCAAAGCATGATGCTACCACCACTGGTCTACTTCATAACATTGAATTTCATAACACTGAGACCAGAACAGAGAAAACTCAGAACATTGAAAACTCAGAACATTGAAAACTCAGAACATTGAAAGTGTGCTTCATAACACTGAAAACTACATTTCACAAATGAATAAGATCCTGGACACCTACAACACCACCTAACAAACACACTTTCTTCTACATGTCTGCATGGGGGCAAGGCCCCCTGCACCACCCATGTTGGGGACTCTGCCCCCACACCCCCTGTAAATTAAATATACTAACTCCAAGATCTCACTTCAGTGGAAAAAAGTAAATTTCTTAACCTCAGTGTATGAAGTTAGGAAATTAACTTTTTTCCACTGTAGTACAATCTTGGAGTTGGTATATTTCATTTACGGGGGTAGGGGAGCAGAGACCCCCCCACATGGGGGGTGCAGGGAGGCTTGCTCTGCCGTAGAAACATAGTAGAAAGTGTGTTTGTTAGTTAGGTGTTGTTCTAGGTGGAGAGGATGTTATTTATATATACATTATAGTTTTCAATGTTATGAAGCACAGATTCAATGTTCTGAGTTTTCAATGTTTTAGGTTTTCAATATTTTGAATTTTCGATGTCCTGGTATCAGTGTTATGAAATTCAACATTATGAACTTTTATTGTTATGAAGTAGACCCGCCACCACCATGCTTCACCATGAGGATGGTGATCTTTTGGTGATGTGAACTGTTGTTTTTGCGCCAAATGTACCTTTTGGAATTGTGGCCAAAATGTTCAACCTTGGTCTCATCAGACCATAACACATTTTCTCACATGCTTTTGGGAGTCTTGATGTATTATTTTGCAAATTTTAGCTGGGCATGGATGTTTTTCGGTGTAAGAAAGGGCTTCCGTCTTGCAAGCCTACCCCATAGTCCAGACATATGGAGACTACGGGAGATTGTCACATGTAGTACACAACCAGTACTTGCCAGAAATTCCTGCAGCTCCTTCAGTGTTGCTGTAAGTCTCTTGGCAGCCTCCCGGACCACTTTTTGTCTTTTCTTTTCATCAATTTTGGAGGGACGTCCAGTACTTTGCAACATCACTGTTGTCCCATATTTTCTCCAATTTTTGATGACTGTCTTCACTGTGTTCCATAGTATATCCAATACTGGGGAATTTTTTTTGTACCCTTCACCTGACTGATACCTTTCAACAATGAGATCCCTTTCATGCTTCGTAAGCTCTCTGCGAATCATGGCTTTTGCTGTAGCAGGCAACTACATAAATGTCAGGAAAATCCTACTAGGACAGCTGAACTTTATTTGGGGTTAATCAGAGTCTCTTCAATAGATGACAGGTGTGTACCCAAGAAGACAATGCTGTAATTAAATCAAAAGGTACTTCAACAAAGTATTAGTTTAAGGGTGCACACACATATGCAACCAGCTTATTGTAAGCTTTTTTATTTTTATTTTTTATATATTTTTTCCTTAACACATTTGTTTGTTTTTCAATTGAATTGTACAGGTTATAGGTCACATTAAAGGTGGGAAAAGTTTTGAAATGATTTATTGTAGTCTCATTTTTTTATATCACCAAAAAAACGCCATTTTAACAAGGATGTGTACACTTTTTATATCCACTGTGATATATACATATATACACACACACACACACACACACACACACACACACACACACACACACACACACACACACACACACACACACACACGTATATAAATTTGTTTGTGAATTTGTGTGTGTCTCTCTTTATGTATACAGACATACCCACACCTATATGTGTGGTGTGTTGGTGGATATATACCTATATACATGCACACACTCATACACTGACATACAGGAGTTATTTTGACTAAGGTGACAGTATAGCTGCTCCTAACAGCATTCGTGTCACTGACCCTTTATTGCTAGTTTTACAAGTAAGTTTTTTTTCCCATTTCATGAAAAGGAAAAAAGAACTCACCAAACCAACAACTATAACCTTTGCAATAAAAGTAGCAACCAAATAACAGTCAAAGATGCAAAGGTATGGCTCCAGAATAAACAGCTGGAAAATATCAGTTGTAAAAATCCAAAGCAGCAGCAAAATAAATCCAAAAACTCAGAAGAACTTGATATAACTCAGCTTTATTCACACAAGCGCTTTCACTAGTAGCTTCGTCAGATGTATAAAACATGCTGATTAAGACACCTATTTATACAAATCAGTCAAACCATGTGACAAAATTTAAAGTGAAAATCTTATAAAAATACAAACAATATAACAAATAAATAAACTTCTTAAAATCACATATATTAAAAACCAAAATTATATACTAAAAACTAATTTCTTTCGTAAGGGCCTTTTCTGAAGGATTGGTTTAATAGGAACATGGTCATTAAGACCATGTCCATTGTTGGCTCTTAACCTGACAATCCAATTAGCTTCAAGTTCTTCTGTTCTATGCCTTATGTTGCCCCGTCTCATATTCTCATAAGTCCTAGCTAATACTGAAAACATAAATATATGCTGTTCATCTGTATCAAACACATGCTTAGCTAGTGCATTAACTAAATTCTTCTTCTTTATATTATACAGGTGCTCTCTAATCCTTTCTTTTAAAGAGCGGTCAGTTTTACCTACATAATATTTATTACATAGGACGCAAATCGCAATATATACCACATGTATTGTATTACAAGACACACTGGTTATAATATGGAAAAGTTCATCTGTATCTGGATGTTTAAAAACAGAGTCTGTGGATACATAGCAACAATAGTTGCAGTCTCCACGTGGCTTAGTACCTTCACCAGTAGTTACATGTTTCTGAAAAGTATTATAATAACCTAGACTTATGTGACTTTCTATTTTTTAATGAAAACTGGGGTTTTGAGCCTACCAGCATCTTTATACTTTCATCTGTCATCAGAATACCCCAGTGTTTATTAATAACTTCAGTATTCAACCTGACATCACTAGTGTAATGCAGGGACATCCTGAGCTTATTATTAACAGGTCTTTTTGTTCTACTTGATTTTTCTGAAAAATAAGGTTTAGCTATAATTGATCTCATACGATCCATTGCTATGGAATTCTTACTCACTAACTCTTGCTCATACCCCCTAGCTACCAATTCCGCTTCAGTTCTAGTTTTATAGTGTTGACAATCTTCATCCTTGGCATTAAGCCTAGATGCTCTAAAAAACTGGTTCTTGGCAACATTGCTAAAAACAAAATTCGGGTGCATACTCTGCCTGTTAAGTAGCTGATTGACATAACATTCTTTTTTATATAACTTACTATTTAGACAACCTTTATCATCCACACTAATATAGACATCTAAACAATGCATGCCTACAGTGGAATAATTCAGTGTGAATTTTAAAAAATCAGAGGAGATATTAATATATTCCACAAATTGCATTAATTGTTGTTCTGTACCATTCCAAATCAAAAACAAATCATCAACAAATCTTTTGTAGAAAGAAATGTAACAGTTAAAGGGACCATACAACAAGTGTTGGCTCTCCCATACACTCATCACCGCATTTGCATAGCTGTTAGAGCAAGAGCTCCCCATGGCAACACCATTCTTTTGCTAAAAAGTTTTTTGGTTATATACAAAGATGTTATTTTGTAGCACTAAACTCAACAAGGTTTGTATTAAATATATCTCATCATCTTTAAAATTGCCTAAATTGGACAATAAATCAATGACATATTCTATGCCTACGGTATTGGGAATTACAGTAAAGAGAGAAACCACATCCAATGTGACAAGTAGTATGTTATCTAGTTTGGTAATGTTCTTTGAAAACTCAAATAAATCATTCAAAAAATGCTCAGTATCCCTCAAAATTGTTTTAGATTTACATACAATAGGTCTCAAATATTTTTCCAAGTATATGGATAAAGGCTCTGTACACCAATTATTGCCTGCCACTATTAGTCTCATAGGTGGTTTATTACAATTCTTATGGACTTTCGGTAGTCCTTGTATGATAGGAATGGTAGGATTAGATGTATAAAAGTGGCCAGCTCATGACTTATCAATGAACTAGCTTCTAACCACTCAATAGATCTACAGATATTACATATCATGGTATCAACCCGTTCAGATGTAATCATCTCTGTCAAAGGAAAAATATACTTTAAAAATGATCAAAACACGGTAGGTTCAGGTTAAGGCACTTTAATCTTGCAGCAAGGAGACAAAAACGTGCTAATACAGAGTTTGTCTAACCAGAAACAGGAAATACTTTCATTTTTATACATTCTTAAACTGGTTATGTCCTACCATGCTTATGTAACAGATTATCACCTTTTTCATCATCATCTGCTGACCATCTTTCCCATGCATTTCTGCTGATTTATCAATTTTTATGTGAAACTTCCTGAGGAAAACAACATGGCCTTGATTACTCCCAGTTAGATACATGTTATGTTACCATTCAAGATACTATGGCTAATTTAAGCACAATGCTAGCAGCTCATTTCTCTAATAATCCTTTGTCTACTTTATCTCTAAAGTACTACAGCTGCAGAGGTTCCCATCCTCTGGACAGAACTGTTTGTCTAAAATCATTACATTTATAACATAAGGCATTGTTCATTCATTCGCTTCTGACTTAGCAGATAAACACCTGCTTCTCAAGTACATTTCCACAAGGCATAAACATGAATATTGCTGTGCTAGCAGTTACTAGGTCAGAGGGTAACTTGCAAGTTTCAGAAAGCATACTGCAGTTTTCAAAAAGCATCTTTTTCAGTCTCATATGAAACTCAATTTGTATAAAATACAGTGTATGAAAAATAGAATGAAAAGCGTATTAAAATACTTGGTTATTAACTGGCATTAAGCATACACACATTAATACATATTTTTCTAACATTTCCCTCATGTTAATACCTTTTTATTCTATTTTAAAAAAGAATAAACAGTTTGCTTTTTTTCCTAACCTCTTCCATTCAGGATTTGCAGTTAAGAAAGTCATTTAGTTTAAACTTTTATGAAAGTGTTTTGCATTTTAGCAGCTCTTCAAATTCAGTACTTTGATACATAGTCTCAGATACGATATATCTATGAATTCTTTAACTAATCTCTTCATGCAGGGGATTCCACAGCAAATACAAACTCCTATTAGGAGTAATCCTACCCCAATAGCAATTAATATGTTCATAAAAATGGAGCCCCACCCCCCAAATGCATTCTGGAAAAAGTCTGTCAGGGTTTGGGCCTGGCTTGGTCATGGCCGACACTTGCTGAATCACCTCGAGATGATCATTAATCTCATGCTGATGGTCAGGAATAAATGCACAGCATTCTTCTTTGATTAAAGCGCAAGTTCCACCCCTTGCCGCTAGGGTGAAGTCAAGAGCCGTTCGGTTTTGGAGCACTACAGTTCTCATGGCATTTAGTTCATCAGTTATCAGTTCAAGAGCAGAAAAAGTCGCATTACTCATTACTTCAAGAAGTTTTGACATTTTTCGCAGCTCCCATATTGATTTAACTGAGCCATATGCAGGTAATATACCTGCCCAGGATATAACAGCATCACTCAAGTCCATGTGCGCAAGCTTGGTTCCCACATCACGATGGTCTTTCCAGCCCGCTTCAATTCATCCCACTGGATTCTCAGGTTTCTTAAGTCTTTTTGGTTACGTCTTGAGTATTTCGAATACTTCCTTGAGGCAAAACTGCAGTGTGTCGGATGGCCGGAACCAGGTACCCCAAAAAACAACTGCCAGACCAATTCTCGGGTAACCATTTATATGCTTTTTTACCACACACAAAATAACAGTCCTTTACCTTAGTTATTACTTTGTTACGAAATGACTGCCCTGCATGAAACATTTTTTTATCTATTACAGATAACTGTTTAAAAAGTACAGGATTGCGTTGTACCTGATCAAGAGTCTTATGCATAGATTTCAAAAATGAGTCATAATCTGTACTACAAGATCCACCCAAATCATTTGGTTTTCTATGACATTTATACTGTACTGTAACATTGCACTTGCTCCATCCCACGTGGATGGTATCATTTTTATAGAAACATACAATTCCTTTTTGTGTCACAGGCAAATACAGTGCTACCTTATCTTGTGCTTTAATAGCAACTGTGTCAAAAACCAGATTTTTCCAGGTCTCATTGACCCCTAGGGGGATAGCAGTCATCAATAAACCCCCGCATGCTGTTGGTATGGCCATACAGACCCAGCAGTTCGAAACATTAAAAGTCTCAGCGTACACACGTGTAATTGCCTGATAAGTGTTAAAGTTCAGATGCCAGTCTATGTTTGGTTTATTAAATCTAATCAGTTTAACCTTTGTGGCAGGGAAAAGAAGTGGCCACAACAAAAAGAACAGTGTGATTAGTATTGCAATAAAAATGATCATACAAGTTTTCTGAGGTTGCTCAATGTCTCTATTTACTCTGTACCTGGCCATTTTGTTCTTGTTGTACAACAGTAACAAAGTTTTTGTCCAATTTAAAGTTCTTAACCAGTTTACAGTGCGTCAAATGAATCCAGGAAGTTCGCTCTGCGATCTTGACTGCAGTGGGTGTCGACAGTAGTATCTGGTACGAATCTTTTCACTTCAGAGAACTCCAATTCTTTTGTTTTACAATCTTCACCCAGACCCAGGTGCCTGGGGCCACTGGTGCTTCCGATTTCGGTTGCTCTTTATCTGAAGTGTAAGGATGTAGCTAGCAAGTTAGGCTGGTGCCAGGCAAGCAAGTGTGATAGCTCCAAAATGAAAAAAGCCAGCACCCTGGAAAGTCAAATAAATAGATTTATTTAAACTTAGAAACAACTAGACCGGTTTCAGCTCAAGGCTTTCCTCAGTAGTACATTAAGATGATTGGGTCCAAGTCTTATATAGCTGCAACTAATTAAGTTCATGACATCATTTCCTGTTATTGATGAAGCAAATAGATATTGTAGTAAATTATACAATATAGACCTAATATATATCTCTCTCCATGCCAATGTTATATATACAAATAATAATTGTATATAGCATAATAATGCAAATAAAGATAATAATGTTGAGAAATATGAAATAAAAATAAAAATAAATGTGATAGTAGAATTGTTAGAAAGTAAGGTGAAATGAACAATGTTTGTATGCAATAAGATACCAAATAATAGTTATTACTTACTGCAAAATCATAATTTTGGGAGATGGGAGATTTGTTTCATCTACCTAACTACTACGGATTTATACTGGCATCGCTATTTTGGGGTCTGTTTCTGTGTACGGTGCTTCTTACGAGTCTACATTGGGACAGTGAGATTAATCCAGGCGCCATTTTTGCAAGCGTATTTTTTGATATACTCACAACGAATACAGGTACTGTATCATATTTAATTTTGGGCTTTCTGGCTTGATAACGAATACGGACCCACTACATAGATTGCCTAAAAGTGTTTTTTATACCCTATGTGCTTTTTTGAACCAGTGGAATTATTTTGGGTGCCATATTTAGGAACGTTCGTGTCGGGGAAACTTATAACAAATACAGATTCTGTATTAGATACAACTTTGGGTTTCTTGCCTTAACAACCAAAACGGACCTACTACATTGGTTGCCTACATGTGTTTTCTACACTTTGTGTGTTTTTTGAGTGCATAAGACTAATTGGTTATTTATGCTGCCTGGACATATTTGAAGAAATACAATTTATAACGGGTCTTTCAAATAAGGAGTGTTTACAGCTCGAGAGAATTGATCTTCATTCAGCCCCTCCTTTACTATTACATTTTGGGTTGTCTGGACATTTCAACTACGGACATAGATTGGGACTGTCACTGGAGGTGCAAATTGATTTACGGAGTTTCTTTGTTACCTTGTATTGGGCTAATAGGAACTATTTTGATCCTTATTTGGATCCATTTTCATCAGGAAAGTGTATAACCTTTTCAGGTACTGTATAATACATATTTTTTCTGGCTTCTTGTTGAAAAGTGGAAACGTATCATTACACTGGTGCGTTTTATAGTGTTTTTTGCACTATATGTGTTATGCAGGGCACGCAATTACATCGGACTAATATTTTGGCCTAAATTGGATCATAATCATATGCCTTTATGTTTTTGACATTTGTTGGATATACCAGAAGGGACATTCTTTAATTTGTTGGCAAAGAACAAAGGATTGGGACATATATTTTTTCTTTTGTCTTTTTTCAGTGTTCTTTTGGTGGAAGACATTATTTTATGATCAGAACAACTTGATCATTGGCTTAACAAAAAGCGTGTGGACTTATCAAACTGACTTTAATTATTTAACCAACATTTTTGATTATGTCAGATTTATGAACATAACAGCAACAGTATTTATATATGTTATGGGTGATATCATAATGTTTTGAATGTATGACTATATATGTTTTGAAAAACTTATTTCTAACACAAACGCAATTTTGATATATGTATAGGGTTACTGAACATAACCCTTTCTTTGGGCTCATCATTAGGTTTATTCAGATTAATTTCTGTACCTTTGTGACCTTATCAAACATTGTAAGCCTATATAGCTTTACATAACTATGGTATTTTTGAGACTCAATATTTATATTGTCATTTTTGATATGGCTTATTAGAGGTGTGGTTCAAATAATATATCACAATATATAACGACACCTAAACAGCTATATATAATTAAGCCATCTTTTTAATATTTTGAGACTCAATACCTATATTGTTTTTCTGACATGGTCAATAAGAGTTGGGGCTTGAATAACACATAACAACACACTGGGTTACGACCATCAATTCAGTGATTTATATTGAAATTCCAGCCTAGCTATACAACCTTTTCTAAGGTTTTTAGTTTAAGCATATTAATAATATTGTGCTTTCAGTTTTGCCAACTGCTATATCAGGGGGAGCTTTAACCTATACCTACAGTTATGATACTGGATTTATAGGTATAGTCCATCTCTCAACATACTAATAATTGCCAAATTTGGAATATTTGACCTTATGATTATTTATTTTGCTTTCTCAATGAGTGGACCTTCTGTGTTCATTTAGATTAATAATAACCTTGCACACATTGGGTGGAACTAGTATTTGCAGTAATCACAATTGTCCAGTCAGGGGCAGATTTTATAGATAATATGGATCTATGTTGATACATTTCTGGGTTTGGTCTGTACAGACAAGATTTTGCATTTCTTAAATAATTTGAACAAAGTGATTGGCTATACACCTTCCTACTCAGTTCCTGGACATATATTTTTTATTTTAAGTTGTCCAAAAGGTTTTCTTCAAATCTGCACTCTTCTGCGATTCAAATTGTTACTAGCTTTTTTGAATCTACTCCCTTCCTAACTTGTTCACACAGTCCAGGTTTTCTTATTTAGTATTGGATTTGATCTACATTCTAGCCACTGTGGTTCCAGTTTCAGCAACTCATTGTCATGGATCTGGAGAAATTACTATTAGGTCTATGCTCCGATAAGGATGATCTTAAAATTTTTGGTATTGGTACGGATACCAGTGATACCTACAATTTGGACAATACTGATCCAGTTGACGGTTGCGAAAACTCCTTCTTTAGGCTTGGTAAACAAATCAAAGCATTGAGAACCAATATTTGGCATCATAAATTATTCAAGGCCTATCAAGTGCAAAATATAACACCCAGAGGATTAAGATGTAAAATACCACCACTAGTGGCCAATCCAGATGATGTTTTGCTTAAAGAATGGCATATAGCGCAACAAGAAGCGGCCATGGCCAGGGTCAACATACTATCATCTTTTTATGAGAGAGCTATTAAAGCTAATATAGAGGAAGTGGAAAAAACTTGTCACACCCTCAAACAATTTGAGGACAATACAAATTTCCGGGACTGTTTGAGCAAGTTAGCCAAGGAAGTTTTTACCTTGGACAATACTCTTAAGAGCAAAAAATTGCACAAATTTGCCCATGATAAAGAAGATTACCAAAAGGGAAGACAGTTTGAATCGCAGAAGGGTGTCAGGTTTGCTCAAGGCACCAAGAACATACCTTTTGCTCGCAAAAAAAGACCTTGGTCTATTCTAAAAAAGTCAGGCACAGGTTACATTACATCTGGGGAGGAATCCTCCACCACAGATACAGATATACCTATTATTGGAGATTCTCCAAATGCCAAAAGGGGCAGAACATCTGAACACCCTTTAGGGGTAAGAAACACAGAGCAGGGAGGAAACACAGGGGTCACAAGTTTAGAAGAACTTTTCATGTCAGTAATAAAGTAAATGAACAACATACTAATGTACTCAACATCTCAAAACACATTTTAACTGATGAACAACATGCTTTATTGAATAAAGGCCTCGGTTTTATTCCTGGTTTCTTTATTGATGAAAGCTCCTTGGTATCTGACACTTTAGAATTTTGCAGAAAGATTAACCTTAAAATATTTTTCCAACAACAGGATCAAAATTATGACACTCAAAGATCATCTGATTTCAGATTTCACAAGTCCACTTTCACACCTCCCATGGACAAACATGTGGCTGTTTTCCAACAGGCTGTCATTAAGGACATACATTTTCACTTTAGTTCTACAGATATTATGAGAAACAATCTTTCACAACAGGAACAACTGGCTCTTACACAACTTAAAAACAACACTGACATTGTCATTATACCTGCAGATAAAGGGGGTGCGGTTGTTGTATTGGACAATGATTATTATCTAAGTGAGGGTCACAGACAGTTATCTAACCATCACCACTACATGAAGATGGATATTGATCCTACACCTTGTTTTCAAACCGAAATAAATCGATTTTTGGAAGAGGCAGTTGAGGCTGGTATAATTTCCGAGAAAATCAAAAAACACTTAACAGTCAAGGAGCCTGCGAAACAATATCTATATCTCTTACCAAAAATTCATACATCCATTCAACAACCGCCCGGTAGACCAATTGTATCAGGCATTGGTTCACTTACGGAACCCCTTTCGGCCTTTCTCACTGAGAAGTTGAAACCATTACTCACAATGATTCGTGCAAGAATACAGGACACTACGGAATTCTTGCAGATAGTTACAGAATCACAGCTGGATTCGGATTGGCTTATGTGTACTCTGGATGTATCATCTTTATACACCAGTATTCCTCATTGGGCAGGTCTTATGGCACTGGAATTTTGGCTTTACAAATCAAATCTATACCCACCAGGAATGAACACGCTCTTAGTATGTATGGCTGAACATATTTTGACCAAAAATGTATTCTATTTCCAACAGGATTGCTATTGGCAACTTCAAGGGACAGCCATGGGTGCATCTTTTGCACCCATCTATGCGGACCTTTTTATGGGATACATAGAGGAAACCATTATATACGATCCAATGCACAACATATACTTACCTGAAATAGACATATGGAGGAGATACCTTGATGATTGTTGGCTGGTTTGGAAAGGAGGCATTGAATACCTCCAGGAATTTATGGAATACTTGAACAGAAACATCTGGGGTATTGAATTTACAGATGAACATCACTCTAATGAAATTCATTTCTTGGATGTTCATTTAAGAAGACAACCAGACAACACACTTCAAACATCTGTTTACAGGAAATTTCCACAGTTCAACACTCTCCTACATGCGGACAGTTTTCATCCGAAACATATTACCAAAAACATTCCAAAATCTCAGTTTTTGAGGATAAAAAGAATATGTTCTTCACAGGATGATCTTTCTAAACATCAAACTGACCTTACAAACAGATTTCTGTCCAGGGGATACTCATCTCAAATCATCCATTCAGCAATTCAATCCAGTGACATTGTACCTAGAGACTCTCTTTTGGAATACAAAAAAAGAAAGAGATAATGGCTCCAACTTGTGTAGATTTGTCACTACTTTTGGCCGAAACAGCAGGAACTTGATTAATATTGTCAATAACCATTGGAACATACTCAATTCGCACCCCCTTTTGGAAGATTATCTAGGGGAACGTTGTTACTTCTCATGCAGAAAGGGCAAATCTTTGTGCTCTCATTTTTCTCATTATAAAAGAATGAACACCAAGCATGACAACCTTACACAAAGGACACTCATGGGAGACAAACTAATTGGCGTATTTCCTTGTGGTCATTGCAGTTTTTGTAACTACATTTTTAAAACCACAAGCTTTACCAGCAAGAACACAGGACAAATATTTAATATAAATTTTTTTGGCAATTGCAGCTCAGACTGGATAGTCTATTTAGCCACATGTACCTGTCAGGCCTTCTATGTTGGCCAAACATCAAGACAGTTTCGTATTAGAATCTCGGAACATTTAGGGGATATTAGGAACCAAAGAATAACCAATGCACTTTACAAACACACAACCAAACATTCCACTGCCAAATTTTCATTTACCATAATTGATCGGATCATTGGTGACCGTAATTTCAAAGTGGGGTGGCATGACATTCTCAACAACAAAGAGAGGAGGTGGATCATAAAACTTGGGGGACTTTTTTCCCCAGGACTAAATGATAAATTATGATTTTGCAGTAAGTAATAACTATTATTTGGTATCTTATTGCATACTAACATTGTTCATTTCACCTTACTTTCTAACAATTCTACTATCACATTTATTTTTATTTTTATTTCATATTTCTCAACATTATTATCTTTATTTGCATTATTATGCTATATACAATTATTATTTGTATATATAACATTGGCATGGAGAGAGATATATATTAGGTCTATATTGTATAATTTACTACAATATCTATTTGCTTCATCAATAACAGGAAATGATGTCATGAACTTAATTAGTTGCAGCTATATAAGACTTGGACCCAATCATCTTAATGTACTACTGAGGAAAGCCTTGAGCTGAAACCGGTCTAGTTGTTTCTAAGTTTAAATAAATCTATTTATTTGACTTTCCAGGGTGCTGGCTTTTTTCATTTTGATGCTCTTTATCAAAAACAGAATTTAACTGCAAAAGTTTGTTATTCAAAAATTGCCTTGTATACCCTGCAAGTGAACTGTCAGCCTCCTGCTCTGCAGACATGAGAGGTTTCCACTGAGGTGTATAATATGCCCTCCCAAACAAAGTTTTAAAAGGAGTTAATCCCTTTGCATTTGGAACAGTTTTCATACTCAACACTGCTAAAGGCAAACAGTGCACCCAATTTTTTTGTGTCTTAGTTATCAGCTTCCTAAGCTTATTCTTCAACACCCCATTATGCCTCTCTACTAACCCTGCAGATTGGGGGTGATAAGCACAGTGTTTTTTTAACGATATCCCAAAATAACGACTAAGTTGCTGAACCGTTTGGTTTACAAAATGCGTACCATTATCACTATAAATCTTTTCCAGTATACCAAATCTGGGTATAATTTTTTTAACAAGGACCTTTGCAACAGTAGCCGCATCTGGATTTTTAGTTGGAAACGCTTCTACCCATTTGGAAAACATATCTATAATGACAAGGCAATATTTTTTATTTTCACATTTATTTAATTCTATGAAATCCATACAAATAGTATGGAATGGATACAGTGGTGTAGGAAAATTCCCTTGCTTAGGCTTCAACGCCCCTTGTGCATGATGCTTGTTACAAACATGGCATGCTGCACAAAAATTTTTTGTATAATTGGCAAATCCGTAGGTTGTAAACACTCGATTCACTAACTGTACCATCCCCCCTGTTGAGACATGGCTCTGCCCATGGCTCAACAACGCTGCATATCTAAACAAATTAGATGGCAAAATTGGTTTCTTTTCCTTGGAGATGTACAGTCCCTTTTCGAGGATTGCTCCTCATTTTACCCACTTCTGTTTTTTTATATTTGTAGTAAGTGTCTGCATTGTTTTTAACATTTTTAAATCTAAAATTTCAGAGGGTTGTAATTACTCACTCAAATGAAAAGTTTCTGTGGCTGAAGCTGCTTGCTTTGCAGCTGTATCAGCCCGTGCATTACCTTTTGAAATCCTGTCTTGTTGTTTCGTATGAGCTACGCATTTGCAAATAGCTACTTTTTTAGGTAACTGAATTGAATCTAACAAATCTAAAATAAATTGCGCATGATTGATCGGTTTACCAGTAGATGTTATCATACCTCTGTTTTTCCACTGCTGTGCAAAAACATGTACAGTAGAAAAAGCATACTGACTGTCAGTATAAATGTTCACATTCTTACCTCTTGCTAAGGTACATGCCCTTGTCAAGGCAATCAACTCTGCCACTTGTGCAGATAAGTTGTGTGGTAAAGATTTTGCTTTTAAAGTTTCAGTATCAGAAACAAGTGCATACCCCACTAGGTTCTGTCCTGTAGGACCCCTCCTGCACGAGCCATCCACATAGTATGTCACCTCGGCATCATCCAAGGGAACATCCGTAAGGTCTTGTCTAGGTAATGTCTTTTGCTCAAACTCCTGCAAGCAGCAGTGTGGTTTGCCATCTGCAGGGGTTGGAAGCAAGGTTGACGGATTCAAAGTTGTGCATCGTTTAATTGTCATATGAGGTTGGCTCAACAGTATGGTCATACAGGAAAGATGCCTAGCTGGAGAAAGATATGCTACAATTTCTTGCAGTAAAATAATTGCGACTGCATGAGGCACTCTCAATGTGAGAGGGTGGAATAGCACTACTGAGACCGAAGCCTGCACTGCCATTGCAGCTGCAACTACTGCTTGTACACAGTGGGGCAGGGACCACGCCACTGGGTCTAGCTGTGATGAATAGTAAGCTATGGGGCGTTGTTTGTCCCCATGTTGCTGTGTCAATACTGATGTCATATAACCTTGCTTACAGTCTACAGTTTGAATAAATTGCTTGTGATAGTACTATTAGTTGTTTCAGCTTGCAGAAAGCTGCTTTTGCTTTAGGTGTCCATTGTAATAAATCCTGTGCTGCCATCGGCTTTTTAAATATTAAATTGGCCAGTGGAGCAGATTCCAAAGCATAAATCGGTATCCAACTTCGACAAAAATTAGTAGTTCCCAGGAAGGACATCATTTCCTTCTTGGTAGTTGGTCTAGGTGCTTGTAATATTGCTGTTTTTCTATCTTCATTTAATATTCTACCTTCCTTGGATATTACATATCCCAAGTACTTAACTTGTTTTCCCCAAAGTTGTAGCTTGTCTTTGTTTACTTTGTGACCTTGAGTAGCTAAGAACTGTAATAAAGCTATCATGTCCTCTTTGCATTTTTGCTGGGTGGGGGCTGCCAGCAGGATGTCATCTACATAAAGTAAAATCTGATTACCTTTTGGTGGGATAAATCCCGCCAGGTTGCTTGCCATTTCCTGTGCAAATATTGTTGGACTTTCACAATATCCCTGTGGTAATCTTGTGTATGTGTACTGCTTTCCCTGAAATGTAAATGCAAACCAATATTGGCTGTCAGGGTGTATCGGTATAGAGAAAAATGCATTACTAATGTCTACCACAGAAAAATATTTTTGCTCTGGCTTTAAATCATTCAGTAAGGTGTGTGGATCTGGCACCGTTGGTGCCCTGGGTATAACTGCATTATTTACAGCTTGTAAGTCTTGGACCATACGCCATTCCCCGTTTGCTTTCTTGACAGGAAATAAAGGTGTATAACATGGTGAATCAGGAGATTCTATTAAGACTCCTTCCTTAAGTAAGGCTGCTATGATAGGCTTGATTCCTACCTCTGCATCCTTTCTCAAAGGATACTGTCTTTTCTGGGGTCTAAATGCTGACTTTGGTGTTATGGCAACTGGTCCTGCTGTTCGTATAAGTCCTACATCTGATTTCCCTGCTGACCAGAGAATGTCTGGTATGTCTCGCAAGGCTTTTTCCTCTTCTTCCAATAAGAGTAATACTCAGCTATCCTCACTAGCCTGTGAGTGTACAGCTGGGTGTGTCCGTGTAATCCAGTTCAATTTCTGTTTTTGTACTCCTTGCTCAGAGAGCTCTAATTCTGGCTGCTTCTCCCACTTTGTGACTTTTTCACCTAAGTCTGCCCATTTCAAATTTTTATTCTTAGTTAAGCTAACATGTGGCAATCGATTAGATTTGTAAAGTGCTAAAAATTCCTGGGGCAATGAACGGCTTACTACACTGTTCCCCTCTGCATCCCAGTACAAATTTCGCAACACTAGTCTGTTTGCATGGTTCTGAAACAATTTCTGTTCATAATCTTTATTAGGTCCTGGTCTACTACAGTAATATAAAGTACAATGCAACAAATGCTGTTTGTCAATGTTGAGGGAGGGGGACTTACTGATGGCTACATTCATCAGTTCTTCGGTTACTGCTCCTGGACCAGTCGTAACTAAGTCCTGGCTGTACCAATAATATGTTTCACCCTCCAGTCGCACTACAAAAGTATCCATTTGTCGCTGTGCTTTCATACCCTGCATGGTTGGAACTACGGCTATGCCAAATATCTGCATCAAGTCTCTACCCAAAAGATTTACTGGGCATTTTGCAGAAACCACAATTTTACTTCTTTGGGTCATTCCCGATACGGGGTCTGTTATTGCTATATCATGGGAGAGTGGCTCCCGATACAGCTGTCCATTAGCTGCCTTCACTAGTATATAATCTGGTGATTCTGAATCTTCCGGTAACTTGGAAGGGTATATCAGGGTCCGTGAAGCCCCTGAGTCACACAGAAATTTAACTTCCCTCCCCTCTACCAGAAGCGTCACTTCTGGTTTTGTGTCTGTTAAGTAAAGCTCTAAGCTTAATAGAGCTAGGTTTAAAATGTTATTTTCTCCTATGTCTGCGAATTCATGTACATCATCTACTCCTTTTGTCACATCCTCTACTCCTGCTATTATATTTGCACTTGTCTCTTTCTGCTTATTTTCATTTAATGATTCCTGACTATCATATAGTAATTTCTCATCTTCCTTATTTTCTGTAGTCACCTTTTTATTTAGCCTGCAATCCCTTGCTAAATGTCCTTTTTTCCCCGCACTTAAAACATTTACCTCTTTCTTTTTTTCTTCGAAATTTTCTGATCGCTTGTCAGATTGTTTATTTCCCTGGGTATTTTTTTACCCTTTCTCCCAGTTTGCACTACAAATACTTCTGACCCATCTTCTGCTGAAAATACTTGAGTTTTCTTTTTCTTTTTACTATTAAAATGTATTTCTGCATGTCTAGCATAGTCAAGTAATGGCTGTAAGTCTACTTGTTCGAAGATCTACCATGTGCTTTGTAATAAAGCTGCTAATGGGAGTTATGCTACCCTTCAAGAATGCATTTTTTAACTGTTGTTCATATGGGGAATCTTGAGTCTGGTTTTCTGGTATCTGCATTTCGCAGTGATTATTAAAACACTCTAACAGTCTAGCATAATATCTATCAACTGTTTCATCTTCCTGTTGAATGCATTGATTAATGCAAGTCCAATCAGCCCTAGGCTTTCATTTTTTAGAGATTCGGTCTGTCAGACCTTTTACTCTGCCATCCAGTTCTGCATTAGTATGTGGGAGTGGTCTAAGTTGTGTGTCACGAGGATTTCAGTTGCCACTGATCATGCGCCAATCTGGACCCACAATTTGTCTAACTACTTTTTTTACTTCTTCTCCATTTAAATGGTAACTTAGTCTCATACCCTGTAAGTTCTTTAAAAATTTTCTAAAATTCACTTTTGGGTGGGGAATTTCCTCCGTGGCTTTTTGGATATCTTCCGGTGTCCACAGTCTATAAACTAAAATAGTCGGATCCTGTCCTGCCTGAGGATTTGGTACTTCTATGAGCGGACATATCTCTTCTTCACCCATAGCCTGTGATTTTTTATTTATTTCACTTAACTCAATATCCCTCCTCAAGTCGTGTGTTCGAGACCTTGTCTCGATAGGATCCCTGACAAACAGTTGTGATTTTGCAGGAACAGCTGGGTATAGCGGAGGTGGATCAGCTTGTCCACTCGCTTCATATTCTGGTAACGGAAGCGGAGGGGGTGAAGGTGGGGCCGTTGCTATTACCAAGTTATTGTCTTCTTTGTCTAAGAACATTGTCTTTGAATTTTTTATTCTCTGTTCCCTGCGATTTGCTTCCTCAAGCCACCTATGCGCCTGAGGGACTCCTAACTGTCTTTGCTTTTTTAGTTGACCTTTCGCGTCTATTTTTAATTGTTTAACAAGTTTTATAAGTGCAAGTTTATCTAAATTACCATTGAATTTATACTTATCAACCCATTTTGTGTAATACTTAACATTGTCGGCACGCTGTAATTGCATATACTTCGCGTCTTTAGTTAGGGGCGGGTCTCAGGAACTTTTTGTGTACTGATTTTCCATTGCTGTCTTAGCTAAGCTGTAAATTGTTACATAACCCTTTCTATCACGTGGTACCACAAACCTATACCTTTTCACAGTTTATCTAGAATAACTGCCTACCTATTCTGTTTCCCTGATCTATGACAAAAACAGTAACCCCTTTTTCTGTCCCTGATCTGCACATGCAAATCTACCTGACAAAAAACAGTTCTGTAATTAGTCCCTGATCTAAAAACAGAAATAAGGTAATTCCTCCTTACCTGACCCTCCGTGAGTTGATCCACCGGATCGTTGACTCGTCCTCCAATCCCAGATCAGAAACAGTGGCTGGCCTCTTTTGAATGACAATTCAGTCAGAGGTCTTTCAAAACAGAAGAGCTGATTTGGCCTCTTCTCCATACGGATGCATGCCAGCGGGCCCAATTCTGACCTAGGCCTAGAGCGAGAGGTACTTTCTGGTCCGAAGGACCAAACTGTCAAAGGAAAAATATACTTTAAAAATGATCAAAACACGGTAGGTTCAGGTTAAGGTACTTTAATCTTGCAGCAAGGAGACAAAAACGTGCTAATACAGAGTTTGTCTAACCAGAAACAGGAAATACTTTCATTTTTATACATTCTTAAACTGGTTATGTCCTACCATGCTGACGTAACAGATTACCACCTTTTTCATCATCATCATCATCTGCTGACCATCTTTCCCATGAATTTCTGCTGATTTATCAATTTTTATGTGAAACTTCCTGAGGAAAACAACATGGCCTTGATTACTCCTAGTTAGATTAAAATTTTAGTTA